>NC_036640.1:10002905-10100405 GCF_002806865.2 Cucurbita pepo subsp. pepo
ATATATATATATATATATATATATATATATATATATATATATATATAATTTAATAATGGCATCTGAGAAACGTGGAGTGGGCACATCAGAAAATCAGGTGGTGGCAGATTTTGTGGGCAAATGGGACATTTACTTGTAAGAAAAAAAAAACATTAAAATCAGATAATGATTGATTTTAATAAATAAAAAATAAAGATTCTTTTAATATTTTTTTATTTTAATAATAATAAAAAATATATATATATATATAATTGGAGTATCAGATACACAAAGCTTGACAGAGAGCCACAGCAAAATTATGGTGTCTATGAACCTTGCTAAACTCTTTCAACAAATCATAATTCCCAAAATGCCCTTTCTCTTATTTATTTATTTATTTTTAATTTAAATTCCTTTTTCATTTTTAATTAGTCCATTTTATTTTATTATTGTTTTTATCAAGATCAATCTTTTAAAATTATAACTTTCTTTCTAATTTAATGAATGAATTAATTAAAATATTAGATTTAAATTTTTACGTGAGTTAATACTAAACATAGTCGATTGGATCGAACCGAACTAGTCGAAGCCCTTACCAGCAACGTGCAACTCCTACGTTTTCCTTTCTAGCAATGTAATAACATTTGACAACACGAGTGGTAACAAGAAAACTAACAATTAAGACGAAAATTGATCAAATCTTGAGTGAGTGGAGAACGAGAACAGTTAAAAAGAAGTTTGATAGCTGCAAGTTTCTTGAATCGATGGCGGTCAAGTGTTCAGTCATAGACGATGAAGAAATCTCCCATTTTATAACCTTTGAGCCGCTCATAATTAGTTAATATATATAACCTACCAATTATATACATGTCACACATGATTAATTATTAGTCCTTTTTATCTTATAGAAAAAACAAAAGAAGTGGTAATTGGTGGGATCAATTATTGATTGCTTTTCCCTAAGTTGTTGGATGGGTAATAATTAACTATTTAGTTACGGCGCTGTTGTTTGTCGTTTTATTGCGCTCATGATATGGATGCATACATACATGCATGCATGCATCCTCTTAATCTATATTAATTAGTTTTTTTATTTAAAAAATCAATAAAATACATTAAAAAAGCTCGTATTAATTTATGAGAATAATTTAAATTTTAGAAATAATTCAATATAAATAAATAACGTGGTCATGTAATAGATAGGAAAATAGAGATATCATTCGAATTTTTTTTTTAATTACTTGTTTTATTATTTATAATATTCTCTCCCCTCCCATGTATCTTGTTTTATATTCCAAGTTCATGGACTTCAAACATTTGTCTATGATATATATATATATATATAGTTTTATAATTTTTTATAAAATTATTTATTTTAGCTATTTCTAAGTCACATTATTTAGCTAGAGTTTTTATTATATGCTTTTATAAAGCAATACTATATCATAAAAGTTATGTCTTTTTTTCTCATTATTATAATATTATTTTTGTGTTATAATTATTTAAAGTAATTATGTTATTAAAATGTATGTTAAGAAGACAAAATATACTGAAATAACTCGTATATTAGTATGTACAGACAACAATATATTTATATATATATAATATTATTGGGATGAGATAACATCCCTATCTTTTTCAAGCTTGATTATTTATATATATATATATTAGAGATTGGATAACGTCGATATCTTTTTCAAGATATCGGTTAATTTGTATGATATGCTTTTTTATTATTATTATTATTATCTAAGACATATTCTACGTTCATTTTAAAATAATTAAAATTATTTTTCAAGTTTAAATTATTTCAAAATTATAAAATGAGTCGGATATAAAATTTAAAAAATATGAAATTTTGTGATAATTCTTAAAAATAAAAAAGAAAATGGATTGAAAGGATAGCAATCCATTTGGCGTTTTCCAAGTATACATGAACCCAAATCCTAAGTTTGATTAGATTTGATTCCCACGTGTCAGATCAGCACGTGCCGACATGAATGGTCAAGATTTATCCCATGTTCTTCCAAATTTAGCGAAAGTTTGTGAATAAAACCTAAAATTCCTATTTATCCATATCTCTTACAATTTTGTTTCAATTTGTGGTTGGTTTTAACTTTTTAAATATTTATTTTGTAAATATTTTCAAATGAATTATGGTTCGGTCAAAGATTCTCGATGACTCAGTGACCTAAAAAACACTCCTCAATTCAACTCAATGACTTAATTTGGATTGAATTATCAACTTATTTGGGTCGAGTTTCATTCAAGTAAATGAAAATTTTATGGCTTAAATTTATTTATTTTTATCCTATTTATTTTACTTTATAATTATATTTTTCATTATTTACTATTTAATTACCTTTTAAAAATAACATTTAATTTTTTTAAAATATTTGTCAAAATAAATATATATTGAAATTGAATGATAAACTTCCATGCTTGAAAATAAATAAATAAATAAATAAATAAATATTTTATGGTTTAATAATTTATTTTTATTTAAATTAGAGATTTATAATCTAAGAATAATGACGTGGAGGGTTTTAAAATTGGGCAATGCCAATAAATATACATTTAATGAGTTTATTAAGTATTTATTTCTTTGAGATCACTCAAAATTAAATTAAAAAAAATTATTTTTACAACATTTAATTAAATATTATCCCTCGTGTTTTATTTTTGGTTTGTCTAAAAAATTATATATCAATTAACTTCTTAAATAAAAATATCTTAATTAATAAAACCCAATAAATATAGGGAAAATTATATGAAGAAAAGAAAAAAGAAAAATAATTGTGGATATGGATATACTAAGAAAAGGATCAACACCAAATACCACCTGTCGGAGGAGAGGGCCCCACATCCCACGTTGTCGTTCTCCGATTGATGGACTGTTCTGTCCCACATGGCAACCACGTGTTCTCACCCCTCCATTCATGTCCCCACAACTGTACACGTCATCATGTCATGAAGGAGTCATCATACATACATACATACATAATCCAAATAAATAAAAAAAACAAAAAATAAAATTTAAAAAGGAAAAAAACAGTTGCTTTTTCTATTTCACTCGGCTTTATAAACCCGAGGCGCTCTCACCAGCTCCGTTGCGGACACGTTTTACAAAAAGAGGAGCGAATTTTAAAAAGGAGGAGAAAAATGGGGAGTGATTTGTTTAGCGAATCTGAAGCGTGGGTTTCTTCTGTGAACGGAATTCGAGAGGAACCAGATGATGAAATCTCCATTGAAGTAGAGGAAGGAGTTGTGTCGGATTCGGATTTGGATGAGTCGGATCAAATGGGAGTGAAGAAGAAGATGAAGAAGATGAAGAAGAGGAATCAGGTTTTGCTTGAGGGATTTGTGGAGGATGAGGATGATTTGATGAGGACGAAGAGCTTAACGGATGAGGATCTTGATGAGCTTAAGGGATGTGTGGATCTAGGGTTTGGCTTTAGCTACGATGAGATTCCGGAGCTCTGCAACACTCTGCCGGCGTTGGAGCTCTGTTATTCTATGAGTCAAAAGTACATGGACGATCACCAGAAATCGCCGGTGAGCTCACCGGCCTCGGCGGCACCGGTGGATTCGTGTTCTTCTGTGTCGAGTCCGATTGCGAATTGGAAGATCTCCAGTCCTGGTGAGTGGCCTTTTTCTGTGCGATCTCGATTTTGGAACTGGATTTGTGCAGTTTGAATTGTGCATGAGCTGAACTTGTCTCTTAGTTGATTGAACTTTGATTCTAATCCCTAGACTGTAATCGCTTCTAGTTTTGTTTCCGACTTGTATGAATAATTGCTTCAAGGCTAAAACAGAGTAAAAAATATTTGAAAATTTAGAGATCTAGGACGAAAACCTTCATTATTTTCCTGCTTCTATCATAAAAATGTGTGTAGTTTATCAAGAATATACTGAAGATAATAGTTAATTTACTCTGATTTATGACTAAACATCTGAGTTTAGTACTCGATATGTTCTTTGATTCCACGAGTATTAAGAACACATTGAAAAGAAAGATTACATATTCTATAATCTAGAGCTTAGGATTGTAATATATAAGATATCCTTCTTTTGCTAAACTTTGTTTGCTCGAACAGGTGATCATCCTGAAGATGTTAAGGCAAGGCTCAAATTTTGGGCTCAAGCAGTGGCATGTACTGTTAGATTATGCAACTAAGAACACCATGGAATGGAAGTTTTGATTTGTTAGAGAGAAATGAATACGTATTTTTGCAGTAGTAGCCTTTAGCCTTATGGTCGACGACGCTGCGCGCGTCTGAGAAAGATGGAATGAACGAACGAACGAACGAACGGATCAGTTGACGAGTCTGACTTACGAAGAAGGAGAAGAAAAAGAAGAAGAATGTGTCAGGTTTGAGATTAACCATACACCAAAATGAGTCTGACTAAGATAGAGTTTGTAAAATATGTAGTTCTTTTTGTACATTTGAGAATAAAGTAGAGCATGAGTTCATCAATTCTATATCTCCTGTTTGTTTTGGTTTAAACATTAGCTGGTGGTCTTGACTTTGAGAGCCTAGATAGTAGCTTCCATAACACCCAATACCCAAGTCTCTATCATTGACCTTTTTGCATATGCTGAGGTAACTAACTGTGCTAACCTAACCCATCAAACTGGTTCTTCTTTTCTCTGTTTTGATCCCAATCTGAAGGTAGCTGACCTGACTTCACTAACTATCAGGTTGTAACAGCCCAAGTCTATAGCGAGTAGATATTGCCCTCTCTGAACTTTTCCTTTCGGGCTTTCCCTGCTAGATAGAGGTTTCCACACCCTTAATAATAACTGTTTTGTTCTCTTTCCCAACGGATGTGGGATCTTACAATCCCACCCACCTTCGAGGCCCAGTGTCTTTGCTGGCACTCGTTCCCCTCTCCAATCCACCCCTTTGGGGCCCAACGTCCTCGTTTGCACACCGTTGGGCATCGACCCCCTTCAGAGTTCAGCCTCCTCATTGGCACATCGCCCGACGTCTGGCTCTAATACCATTTGTAACAGTTCAAGCTCACTGTTAGTAGATATTGTCCTCTTTGGACTTTCCCATTTAAGCTTCCCCTTGAGGTTTTTAAAATGCGTCTGCTAAGGGCGGCTAGAGAGAGGTTTTCACACTTTTATAAAGAATGTTTCGTTCTACTCCTCAACAAATGTGAGATCTCACATAACCCCTTCTAGTTTATGCTATTCAATAACTCAAATTAGATGCCGGGAGCATTGTGTGTTCTTGATCTCGTCTCTACTTTCTGATTTCTGATTCCCCTGATGGCTTGGATGCTTGGATTGATATTGTAAAAGTTGAAAGGTTTGTAGCATAGTTCATGAGTTGATCAGTTCAAGTATTGAAAAAGTGATATTACAAAAGGATTATCCAATTCTATATGAGGTTGGTCATATGGCTGGATGGTGACTTCAGATAATGTTAAAAAAGGTTACAGTATTTCACTTTGATACTTCAACCATATTTGACCTTTTCCAAGTTCTGAGGCTTTGGCGTTTTATTCGTGATATGATACTTAATTTTGGTTTGGTTTCGTGCATAAGTTAACCAAATCTCGAGTATATAGTTTGGGATAAGGTTAGATGTTCCATATTTGACATTTTTCAGGTTCTGAGGCTTTGGTGTATGATACTTAATTTTGGTTTGATTTCGTGCATAAGTTGACCTATTCTCGAGTGTATAATTCTGTAGATAAGGGTTTATAATCATCTTAACGATTGATGGTTCGATATTCTACTTGCAATACACACAAAACAAAAATATACAGTAAATCGAGAAACCTAAAACTGTTTAAAAAGAGGCTTCTAACTTATGCCTCTATCCAAATCGAGAAATACTTATCAATCATCTTGTGATCAGGCTCAAAATACTCAAAATATCACCAACGAGTCTGTGGTTCATAAAGTCGAAATCTTGGTCAACCAGCCTATGACTAGGAATCGATAATTGCCACAACTTCATTTAATGATGTCATGTCGATCAAAGCATGTGAGATGTCACATACATATAATAATATTTGTATGATGCACGTCAAACAAAGAAGTCACGTAGCAATCACATGCACACATATCTAATATCCGGCCTATAAAAAAGTAGATGAATTAGACCACCACTGGACCAAATACGCTAAATCAATCTGTACACTCATCCGCAATCTCAAGGCATGGTGCAAATCACGATGTTCACTCTTTTCAATCTCAGTATTAGGCAGAAGTGGCAACTACAACCCTTCCTCAGATATCTACACGAAGCACGATATAAACTACAACAACATCGATTAAATTTCTAGATCGAAAGTCTAAAACATTAGCATAGTCAAAAACTCGCCCCAATGAATGAATCATTTTTTTTTTTTTTTTTTTTTTTTTTTTTTTTTTTTTTTTNGTTTTTTTTTTTTTTTTTTTTTTTTTTTTTTTTTAATTTCCAGAAATATTAAACGGGTCGAAATTTAAAGCCAAAACAGTAGGAATTTTCCAGGTTGAACCTATTGGTTTCTCATCGATGTTGAGCACGAGCACCATTAGGAATGCTTCGGCGTACCTCAAATTCGTTGCTTATGGCTTCTCTTCAAACTCTTTCAGCACTTCATCGACCACCAAGCGCACTGCCATAGCTCCAAGAGCTCTTGCAAGAAGACCCACTTCGCGAACTGCCCCAATCCCTCGGGCTTTGGACACAGATGCCGTCAGTTCAGTATGTTCTTTACTTTCAAACAAAAATCACCAAACAATTAATCTCGAACTTGATCATTTATTGAAAAGATTCAAAGAAACCATGAGCTCGGATTTCGTTCTTCAAATTCTGATGAATTATAGGCTGTTCGGTAGGGCTAAAACGCTAGAATTCTTCTCCTGGTCTGCATTGCAAATGGGGTATCGGTTTGATGAGTCCGTGGTTGAGTACATGGCTGATTTCTTAGGTAGAAGGAAACTGTTCGATGATATGAAATGTCTTTTGGTGACGGTGTCGTCTTATAAAGGTCGGATTTCTTGTCGAACATTTTCAATTTGTATCAGATTTTTGGGTAGGCAAGGGAGGGTTAGAGAAGCGCTTTGCTTATTTGAAGAAATGGAGCCAAAATTTGGGTGTAAACCTGATAATCTGGTCTTTAATAACATGCTTTATGCACTTTGTAAGAAGGAACCAACAGGGGAATTGATTGATACTGCTCTAACAATTTTCAGAAGAATTGAATTGCCTGATAAATATTCATACAGTAACATAATTATTGGATTATGTAAATTTGGTAGGTTTGGTACTGCTGTTGAAGTGTTTGATGAAATGCATAGGGCAGGTTTGGTACCTACTCGATCTGCTGTGAACATTCTCATTGGGGATTTGTGTTCATTGAGTGCCAAAGAAGGGGCTGTAGAACAAGTTAGGGTCAGAAGTACTCGTCGACCTTTTACCGTGCTAGTTCCGAATGTGAATCCGAAGAGCGGAGCCATTGAACCTGCAGTTGGAGTATTTTGGGCAGCTAATAGGCTGGCTTTAGTTCCCAGTGCTTTTGTAATCGTTCGGCTCATCTTGGAGCTTTGTCGATTAGGCCAAATGCAAGAAGCAATTAGAGTATTGAAGGTTGTCGAGGTTAACAAGCTAAGGTGTACTGAAGAGTGTTATTCCATTGTGATGCAAGCATTGTGTGAACATCGTCGAGTAGACGAAGCTAGTGATCTGTTGGGGAGGATGCTTTCTCAGGATATGAAGCCAAAGTTGGCTATTTATAATTCTGTTATTTGTATGCTATGCAAATTAGGAAATTTGGATGATGCTGAAAGGGTCTTCAAGATTATGAACAGGAAAAAATGCGTCCCGGATCATGTTACTTACTCGGCGCTAATCCATGCCTACGGTGAAGCTAGGAATTGGTCAGCGGGCTACAGTTTATTGAAGGACATGTTGAGTTTAGGCATATCCCCGCATTTTCATGTGTATAGTATGGTGGATAAACTAATGAGGGAGGATGGGCAAACTGATCTGTGCTTGAAGCTGGAAATGAAGTGGGAATCCCAAATTTTGCAGAAGCTTTGTAAACAAGGACAACTGGGGGATGCGTATGAAAAGCTAAAGTCAATGCTTGAAAAGGGTTTTTATCCTCCTATCTATGTAAGAGATGCTTTCGAGAGCGCGTTTCAAAAGAAGGGTAAGTTTAAGATTGCTCGGGAGTTGCTGCAGACGATGGACGGAGTCCACGAACATGAGTCGGGTTCCAGAAAGGCATCATGAGTTATCAAATGGAAAGCCTCACCTTTCAATATCAAAGAAATTTGTGAGTAGTAGATTTTTCATGCTTGATATGCTTGATTGGCTGCATTGCTTACATTATTGCACGCTTCATTGTGTTTAAAAGCTAGTTGATTGACTGAAAACTCCAAGATGCACATTTAGTTTACAATGTAACGACCTAAGTTTTTAAAACGCGTATGCTAGGAGGAGGTTTCCACACCCTTATAAAAAATGCTTCGTTCTCCTCCCTAACCGATGTGCGATCTCACAATCCACCCCCCTTCGGGGCTCAGTGTCCTCACTGGCACTCGTTCCCTTCTTCAGTCGATGTGGGACCCCCCAATCCACCTCCTTCGGAGCCCAGCATCCTTGCTGGCACACTGCCTCGTATCCACCCCCTTTCGAGGCTTAGCCTCCTTGCTAGCAGATCGCTCAGTATGTGGCTTTGATACCATTTATAACGACCCAAGCCCACCACTAGCAGATATTGTCCTCTTTGAGCTTTCCCTTTCAGACTTCCCCTCAAGGTTTTTAAAACGCGTTTACTAGGGAGAGGTTTTCACACTCATATAAAGAATGTTTCGTTCTCTTCCCCAATCGACGTAGGATCTCATACTTATTTTCAGCCTTAGCAAATATTTGGAATCTTGAGCTTCTCTTGAAGCCCTTCCAGTGAAAGCTCACCCACCCAACGAAGATCTGCATTCTATATTGTTCTCTCTTTCAGTTGAATCCAAATAACCTTTGTTTCTTCTTCCTACAGAATACACCCCACCCCAGAACAATAACAACGATGACAAAGACGGCAAGAAGGCAAAGACTTCCAACTAGTTCCACATGTTATAAAAATGGAGTAGGACGGCTAGTCGTATACGGGAGGGAAAGTAGAGATGACGTCAAGTCCCGAGTCCTTACAACTCGCACCAGGTTGGTCTAGAAATTAGGGTGGCTAGTCGTATCTGGGATCGTACATTCAGGTTGACATCCAGTTTCTTGAAGACGAGTCGAGCTTCGACTTGATGCCTAAGACTAGGCCTGCAATGTGATGAGAGACGATCTCATCTTAACTTTTATGGCCAAGTAGGTCAACGTCTCGAATTTACAATTTAATTTTATTCTTGAATATTAGACGGATCAATCCTCGACCATTCTCCTATAACCATTATTTTTTATTACACTTTATTATATATATTCATTCTCATCACAAAAAATGAATCTGATTCACTAGATGTCTTCGTCAACGAGAGAGATGAAAAGGAAGAAAATAAAAATAAAAATAAGATTATTATTATTACTATTTATTTATTTATTTATTTATAAGGAATAAAAACCTAATTTCCCTATTCAAATGGTAAAAAAAAAAAAAGAAAAAAAAGAAAAAGAAAATATATAAAAGATTTTGGGTTTTTGGGTTTTTGGATTAACTACAGCCATTTTCGTAGGTACCGCATCCCTCCCATTACCTCACGCTCGCGCCACGCCGCCGCTATTCCTGCCCGACGCCGTCTCAGCAGCTGCTGCAGCACTCTCATCTGCCTCAGTTCTGTCTTACGACAAAATCGCCGCCGTCCCCTCCCTCTCTTCCAGCAAGCGGAGTTACTAAAGCGGCTATTTTTTGAGTACCCACAGAATCGAACTGAAACGGGTATTTAATTATCTCAAAACTGAGCTGACCAGACCAGACCAGACCAACGCACTACCAAATTAGGAACGCTGGTCAATCGTTCCAATCGGTTTCTTCAAATCAGCCGCTGAAGGGAACTATTAGGGTAACTTTACTCTGTGCTAGGCGCCCCCCTCTTTGCCGGCCTCGGGTATTTCTCTAAAATCTCTTATTTATTCTCTTTTTGGAGTTGCTCGAAGATTGTCACTTGGGATTTCAAGCTCTGTCTCATATACTTCTTTTTCTTATGATTTGTTTTGTTTTGATTTTTCATTTCTTTGTTTTTCTTGCTGCAAAGCTTTGAATGTTATTCCTTAGAAGTCGGTATCTTTTTCATTAGTCACTGAAAAATTACAGATTGAATTGCGGGAATTCTTGTTAGTGCCGCCATGGATGAGGTTTGCGAGGGTAAGGACTTTTCGTTCCCTAAGCACGAGGAGGTGGTGCTTGAGTATTGGTCTGATATCAGGGCATTTGAGACCCAGCTTGAGCGCACAAAGGACCTTCCTGAGTATATTTTTTATGATGGCCCTCCGTTCGCCACTGGTCTTCCACATTATGGTCACATCTTGGCGGGAACCATCAAGGACATTGTCACCCGGTATCAGGTTATGACCGGTCATCACGTGACTCGTCGCTTTGGATGGGACTGCCATGGATTGCCTGTTGAGAATGAGATTGATCAGAAGCTAGGGATCAAGAGGAGAGACGATGTGTTGAAGATGGGGATTGACAAGTACAATGAAGAATGCAGAAGTATAGTCACGAGATATGTGGGGGAGTGGGAAAAAATCATCACGCGTACTGGTCGATGGATTGACTTTAAAAATGACTATAAGACTATGGACTTGAAATTCATGGAGAGTGTATGGTGGGTTTTTTCTCAGCTCTTCGAGAAAGGTCTTGTCTATAAAGGTTTCAAGGTTAGTTGGTTTATTATATTTTATCTCCATTTTCACAGTTCGCTAACATTCATTGTGAGTGCTTGATGGACTTTGTTTATTTAGTGAAGGTAATATAATTTTCATACCTAGCCTAGCCATGGTTATTATGGTATTATGGTTGTCTTTGTCATAATATGTGGTAGGCGTGAGGCATCCGTAATGGAAACATTTCATATTACCAAATCTTTTAACTTATTGTTGGTTTGTTACCTTTCTTATACCTAACCTATCTTGATTGGAGTGAGGTTCAATCTTTATTCCAAGATATTTTACCAATGTCGTGGATACTACATTCTTGCAACTCCTATTGTCTATGATGAAAATGGATTGCTACGTCAGGCTCTTTTGCGTACAATTAGGAGATCGTTTTGGTGTTAGCAATAGTCCTTGTAAAATACAATCAACTTGTTCTGTGTTCCTCAAATCTTCTTCAAAATAGGCTTTGACCCCTAGAGGGAAGATTTTTGCTTCAAGGGAACATAAGTAAGGGGACCCCTTTTGCCCTTCCTCTTCATCCTGGTGGTGGATGTATTAAGTTGGCTAGTGTGCGTGGTGTGGTGAAAGGGGGTGGTTGAGGGGTTTCAGATGGGTAAGGAGTTATTTCACCGATCTCATCTTATGGCCCTTTATCCTTGCTCTCCTGCCACTATAATTGTCGTCGAAGGCTATAAAAAAGGTTTCTGATCTATGATAACTACCCGCTTAGAGTTGTTTGATGCGGGCAAGGTATGGGGTCTATGGTCTGCCACTCAGGAGGAGCTTAGAGGTCATGTAAGGAAGGTGAAAGGTGGGGAGAGTGGTAAGAGGAGAGAGAGTGTAGAGAGAGTTCATCTATTCAGTTTTTGCTAGTTTTATTGGTTCCTAGAACCATGTAATTATAATTAACTGCAATTAATTTGATTCAATTATTAGTTATGAGTTCAAATATAAATTTGTTTGCGTTGTTGCTTACTTAGGTCATGCCATATAGTACTGGTTGCAAGACGCCACTTTCAAACTTCGAAGCTGGTCAAAGCTATAAGGTTTGGGTCTCTTTCTTCAATTGGAAATTTGTCTTTACATTAAATATCAGTTGGATCTTCTGTTTTGTATATAGACGCTCTGGACATGTATGATAGGAAACAAAATTTCGATGTTTGTTATTATCAAATTTTCAATGAAATGACTTCTCTTTCGTAAGAATTTTAATATATTTTTTAGAACTAAATTTTATGATGACTAGTGTTCATTTAAAAAGTCTTGCACTCATTTGATGATTATAATTATTACAATAATTATTTGTTTGTTTAAACATTCCCATCACATAAAACTTGGGAAACACCTCTTAATATGGAAAAGTTTATCAATTTTTCCCATAAACTTCGAATTTTATCAAAATGTTTCTTAGCTTTGGTAAGTGTTGCAATCTCAATCTTAAAATTGATCAAATTTTACAATTTTCACCTTGAAATAGGCTTGCTTTTGAAAATTCATTTAAAAAATTATTCTTACATATTTTGGGAGAATTGTTAAATGACTGATTTTGTGCATTAACTGAGCTTAATTTTGTGTTTGGTTTGATTCTTGTTGAAATTAGTGANTTTTTTTTTTTTTTTTTTTTTTTTTTTTTGCTTGATTGTGGCAGGTTTTGAAGGGTGTAAGTTCGTCCTCGGTTGAGATTAGAATTTTAGGGTAAAATTGATACACCATTCTAAGTTCAGATAAAAATTGATTTTTTTTCCTCAAAGGTATGATGCTTTGTTTCATTTTTTATGATATAAGAAAATTATTTAGTGAACTTTTAATTTGGCATTGTTGTTAGAAAATAATAGTTTAAATATACAAAATGGTTTTTGATATAATTTTTTTTAATACTTTATTTGGGATAATAAATAGTATTTAAGCACGCTATATATTTTTTAATTGGCAAATATTAGAATCAGTAATTAAAGCAACTTTATTTTTACTTTAAACAGGATCAGGTTGGGTTTAAAGGAAAACCCAAATTTCGTTCCTTGGGTTCATTTGGTGTATGTAGCATAGATTTTCAAATCAGATTTCAGTCTTATGCTTTAGGGGTTGAGTGAATAATTGTTCATGCCCTGCAATTGCATTATCAGTTTACTAAATCACTTTTCTAGATGCCAGTTAATGTATGAATTGTTGATTTGCATGAGATTTACTTATGGTCCATCTTCTGATATCCAAACCTTGCACAGGATGTCCCTGATCCTGAAATAATGGTAACTTTTCCAGTACTCGGGGATCCTCATAATGCAGCTTTTGTGGCTTGGACAACAACTCCATGGACCCTTCCGAGTAATCTTGCCCTTTGTGTTAATGCAAATTTCGTCTATGTGAAGGTCTGATGACATGAATTTATTTTTATTATATTACTTTTCGTCGATGTGAAGCTTTTATTCCTTTTATTTATAATTGATAATCTAATATAGTAGGAAAAAAAAATACCAGGTTCGCAACAAGGCATCTGGAAAAGTTTATGTGGTTGCTAAATCCCGATTGTCAGCTCTACCTGTTGAGAAACAAAAAGTGAATGCACCAAATGGTTCTACCGATGTTGTTAACAAGTCAAATCCTAAGAAAAAAGGTTCCTCAAATTCAAAAACAGAGAGCTCAGTGGAGGACTCATATGAGGTATTGGAGGAAGTATTGGGAGCTTCTCTTGTGGGTAAAAAGTAAGCAATTTCGTTATTTTCAATATGTGTTTTAATGATTTTAGCAAGGATGCTATTTTTTTTGTTTTGTCTCCTGAATGTTTATGAAATTGTATCTACTATCATGTTGAAGGATATTAAATTTACTATTTATTTTGCAGGTACGAGCCACTGTTTGATTACTTTAAAGAGTTCTCTGATGTGGCATTTAGAGTTGTTGCAGATAATTATGTAACTGATGATAGTGGTACGGGTATTGTCCATTGTGCTCCTGCATTCGGTGAAGACGACTATCGTGTTTGCATTGAGAACCAAGTGATCAATAAGGTCTGTGTTGAAGATTCTTTAATTTTTTTTTTATTATGACTTCACGCTTGTAAGAATGTTTTCAAANAAAAAAAAAAAAAAAAAAAAAAAAAAAAAAAAAAAAAAGAGATCAAATGGTTATCATATCAAATGAGACTTAAAGGATTCAATGAAAAAGGAAGTATTTTATGTTTTTAGTATTTATAAATGTATGTTTGATAGGATCTCCATTTAAAAAGTTGTTCAAATTTTGTTTAGTTATATATTTATAAATAGTAAAAATAGTGGTAGGTACCAACTAAATAATTAGTTAAAGCTTAAATATTGTTAATTAATTTATTGGCACATTTAGTGTTATTATAACTTTGATATGATTATTATTTTTGAATATTATATAATCTGTGATATATTATTTTCTACATGTTTTGATTTTAGCAAGAGCGAAAAGTGTTTATTGAATGGAATAATATTTTTATTAGACTTTTAGTCTTTTTTTAATGTCATTTTGCGTTTAAAACTTAAAATTTGAATTATGTAAAACACTTCAAGTTGTAAATATGTTGTTTTCAAGAATTATCAAAGTTTGGATCATAGAATCTAAAATAGTTGTAAGAAATAAATCTGTCAAAGAAACCACTATAAGTTTACCTATTGGTCAATAAAAGCCAGGTAAATATTAAAAGGTTAAGAAGGAATGAGTTCATAGTAGCCACCTAAAATCCAGTGAGTTATCTTGACAACTAAATGTAGTAATCAAGTGGTTGTCTTGTGAGAATAGTCGAGATGCATACAAAGTGGCTCAAACACTCACAAACATAAAAGAAATAGAAAACTTTTGATTAGCCCATCATATTTATTTTCAAGGATGAGAAACCTCCTCTCCCTCTCTTCTTTCTTTCTTTCATTTATTCTTTAGAACTTTTTCTNTTTTTTTTTTTTTTTTTTTTTTTTTTTTTTTTTTTTTTTTTTTTTTTTTTGATATCTCATAAAGGATAAAAATGAAAGCCAAAATAAAGGCTGCAAAACAAAAAGGGGAAGGCAAAAGCCTGAAGCATTAATTTTAGAGATTTGGTTGAAAGAAAAAGGATTTCTCAGGACAAGTCTAAAGCTTGGAGGTTAAGATTTAACATTGCTATTTTCAAGGCATCTGATTCGTATTCTCTCTCTTATTTGTTTGCTAATTATTGCTGTAATGATATTTGATCGAATATGGAGGCCTTTTTTTTTTCCTTGCAAGATATTTACGTTGAAGTTGTTTACTTATGTTGTATATTTTCATTTACTGCCTTTTTGTGGTTTCCTTTGAACACCATCTTTTCATTGTTGCAATAAGAAGTTTATATTTTATTTAGGAATAAAAGAATGTGAAAGTGCACTCCAATTGGTTCCCAGGATAAGTTGCAATATATTTCCTGTCTTATTTTTTCTTGTGTTTTTTCCATTTGCTTGTAGGGTGAGAATCTGATTGTTGCAGTCGATGACGATGGTTGCTTTACAACAAAGATTACTCAATTTTCTGGGCGTTATGTCAAGGATGCAGACAAGGATATAATTGAGGCCGTGAAGGTATGTTCTTAAACTTAAAATAGTATGTCCAAGTTGAATTATTATTTCATGGCATATATATTGACCATTGCACATGTAGAGATAGAATCCCACTATATTCCTATGTGAAATGAATTTTTTTGTAAATTTGCAAGTCTTTGACGCAATCTTGATAAGCTTGGAGCATTCAAAAGGGAGCTTGAGTTCACAATTTGGCCTCGGTTCTTGTTTGCATCCTTAACTATTTTTTGATCGAGAAACAAACTTTTCCAACTTGTAACTTGAACCATGGATGAATATTCAGATCTTGGAGTTTTGGTTAATTCCTTGGTTCGTATTACTAGTCAAAAAGAGATTCTAATTGTATTGTATAACTTTATCCTTGACGATTATGATTCCATTTTGTAATTCTATATTTATGCTGATCTTCTTGTTGCTTTTGGACGAGGGAAGTGTAAGCGAGAGGGGAAAAAACTATTTGAAACAAAAATATGTTGGAATCTAGTAAAATAGTTTACCATTTCATTTTGAACGTGTATTATTGGTCAGATATCTTTCTGTTTCAGGCACAAGGGAGGCTTGTTAAATCGGGAAGCTTTACCCATTCTTATCCTTTCTGCTGGAGATCTGATACTCCCCTTATCTACAGGGCTGTCCCAAGCTGGCAAGTCCATTTATTATCTTTTTTGAATTCTGTTATACGCTTTTGTGTTAGGATCCTTGTCTGAATTTCTTTGATGTTTTCATTTCTGTGCACGTGTACATTTTTTTGACATGCAAATCTTTGCCTCTTGCCCTCTGAAGAAATGAAGAGTGCAGTTCGGTTGGTTCACACTTTGGGCTCAGTTGTTGGGAAGAGTATTTTTACCGTGGCAAACAAATTATGCAATATCCGTTTTACAACTTGTTCTTTAAAAGGGTTACTACCGTTGATTTTTAATTTCATACTTGATTTTAGTGCTTATATTGCTATTTTTGTCTTTCTATATACATTTCACCTTTGTCTTATCTGATATTCATTCATGATTGCTGACATATGTTAAATAATTTCTTATGGCTTCTTTTTCATTTTCCTCCTACTGTTAGCATCATGACCGACTAGACTTCTCTCTCTCTAGGTTTGTCCGAGTTGAGAAATTAAAGGAGAAATTACTGGAAAACAACGAGAAGACTTACTGGGTGCCTGATTTTGTGAAGGTTTTATACGTTATGCCAAACTCTTCTCTTAAATATTTATATTTCATTTTTTCTGGACAAGTGGATGTTGGTAAGGTTGGATGGGGTAGAGTTTTATGCAGGGTGTAAAAGGTGGTTGTATGATATGAATCAAGATATTTTGCAGATTTCATATTAATATATTCTATGCTTCGTTAAATCTTATTTTGCTTAATTGAAGACCTTTTTTAACGTCTTCTTTTTTGTGCGCCCTTTTTGTAATGCTCTTGTATTACTTTATTTTTTTGTCAGTGAAAATTTGGTTATTCATTGATTTACCAATGCTTGTGAGAATGAAAACTGTCATGACAATTTTTCATGTTTAATATATCCTCTCAAGAGATGACTTTTTTTTTTTTTTTAAACTTTTCTTAGCTTGAAAATACAAACATTTTAGAACTCTGAAACTGAGTCCTGAAATATAATTGGGTTAGAAAAACATAGTGCTGATGTGAGAAAGAACTGTTTCATGGATCATGTGATCTATTTTTGCCTCAGCTTTATTTATCAATGTCAAATTGCAGGAGAAAAGGTTCCATAATTGGCTAGAGAATGCGAGAGATTGGGCTGTCAGCCGTAGTAGATTTTGGGGAACTCCTCTCCCTGTCTGGGTTAGCGAGGATGGAGAGGAAATACTGGTCATGGATTCAATTGAGAAACTTGAACAGCTTTCTGGTGTCAAGGTCTCACTCTTTATTTACCAGCTTTTGTTATCTGAGAATATAGTTGCTGTAGGTTGAGTCAATCATTTGCTGTGAGTTTTACTTCTCTTTATCAAACTGTTTGCTAGTATGGAGTATTCTTTTTCTCCTCATAAGAACTTAATCATTTTGAATGATGGTTGGTTCAGAGCCTCGGCTACCTTCTTAAATGAGAAGTTGAATCTTCAAGGTTATTTGGTATATTTTGAGAAGTTGAATCTTCTACCGTAAAAATATTATCATATGGCTTGGCCACCCTCATGTATTCTTTAAGCTGTTTCTTCTATATGCTCTGGTGGGTACTGCTTGCAAACTACTTATGAATTATTTGCGGGCATCCTCTGTTTTTTTTACCTTTCAGGTGTTTGATCTGCATCGGCACAAGATTGATCACATTACTATTCCATCTAGAAGAGGTCCTGAATATGGTGTGCTTCGGAGGGTAGATGACGTAAGACTACTTAATCTTGTTTTTCTCTTAAATATTACTTTTCTTGTCGAGAAATCAATCAATACCGGCGNTTTTTTTTTTTTTTTTTTTTTTTTTTTTTTTTTTTTTTTTTTTGAAACTATGAAAGTTACCGGAATTACTTTGTTGCATTTTTGTGCTATGCGTCAATGTGGCTTCCTTTGATATTACTGTTTTGTATTGTTTAGGCCTTATAGTTTAAATTTTCTCTCATAGCAAGATGATTAGAAGCCGCCACAGATGTTTATTTATTCTAGAAGGAAAGAGAAGAGGGGTTTGAGGGTATAAATGGAATCTATATGGAAGAGAATGAGGAACTAATGTAACTTATTGACTTAGGTGAATATCCTTTGGCAGGCCTGTGTTTTTGCTATTATTTGGGGTATTGGGCTTGAGAGGAATGACAAATTTTTTGTAGATGGTTAGAGATTCGTGGGTGAGTTGTGGCAGGTGATTAGACTTAATGCCTCGATTTTGGCCTGTGCGACTAACGATTTCTGTAATTATCCTTTTGGTTGGGAGTCATTTTTTGTAGTTTGACGGACTCCATTTGCTGCGCGTCTTTTTGTATACCCTTGTAAATTCTTTTATTTTTCCTCAATCCTCAATGAAAGCAAAATATTAAGAAGTATGCATTCTTTTATTTTTACTATTAGTTGAAGGACTTCACAAAAGCTTGGGAAAAATGCAATTCATGGGAAACTAGCCCTAAACCAACTCAATCCAAATATTCAGCAAGAACAAAGAAATTTTAAACAAATGGCCAAGTCACAAACCGGGCTGCAGAATCTTTCTAGGGGTCTTGTTGTGCCTATATGTTTTTGGGATAACGTGGTTTGGTTACCTTGGAAATTTAAAAAATCCCTCCCTCTCCTTCTAACTCCTCATTTTATTTACTTTTTTAATTTTTTGGAAGTTGAAATGTGGATAGGCATAGTTTTTATTTATTTATTATTACTATTTGAAATTAAAGTATTTATTTGAGTTCGATGCTGTAGATTTCCTCTCTTAACCTCGTTTTATATCTTTATATTTTTACTGTAAGTTTTATTTTCATTTAGTGTTTATACTTATAGTATCTTTTGCTCCCTCATCATTACTGCAGGTGTTTGATTGCTGGTTCGAGAGTGGGTCTATGCCATACGCATATATTCATTATCCATTTGAAAACGTTGAGCTTTTTGAGAAAAACTTTCCTGGGCACTTTGTGGCAGAAGGGCTTGATCAAACTCGTGGATGGTAAGTTTCTTGAATGTGTCAAGTTGCATAGTTGTTTTCCTTTTATTTTGAGTTGTAAATCATTTGTTGGATTCTATTTAGTAGCGTAAATTTCAAATATCTGCGTAAGAGTGGAATATTGATATATTTCCTTCTGAAGTTGATTGCTTCTTTTGCTTTTTTGGTTGAAAAATTGACGACTTCTTTTATTAATATAGGGAAACAGTCACAACACGAGCATTGTGTGGAACAATGACTTTTGATGTTTAAAGATCTAGGATATTAATAGATTACAACATGTTTGTCCCTCTTACCATTCATATTTCAAAAATATGGATGTGTGAACTCCAAAGGATATAATCAAAGTCCTCTCTTATAAAAAAAAGTAATTTTAATGTTAATATATGACTAAATTCTTGGGAAAGAGGATTAGGAAATTTCAAATCTACTAGTCAAAGTAAAATAAACTTATTTTTTCTGAAAAAAAAAAGAGAGAAATATGAGAGGGGGAGGTAGGGAGGAAAAAGGAGAGAATATGGTGGTGTCTGGTATGCTGTGTCCGTGTAGGGAAGGGATACTCGAGAAAGTAATAGTATGTCGTTGTTTGTCTCACATGGATGAGTTCATGAGAAAAGAAGGGGTAATGGATCTCCTATAAATAAACTTTTCTTTCTCTCTTATCAACCAGATTCTTACTGGGTTTTCTGTTCACATGAGGCTATGAAAGTAAGAATTTGTTTTCAATGAAATGTGGAAGTCTTTTGATCTTGCACTTAAATGTCACGAAGTATCAGGATATTGATGGCATTAAAGAAGATGGATGAAATGTAGAAGTGAAAAATGTTTTTTTCTACTAGTCTAAATGTCGAGCTAGGTGATGTAGTGTTGATATGTCGCTCAAAATTTAAATCACAGATCCAAATAGGAAAGGAAGAAGCAGAAGTTGTGAAGGACTTTGCTTCATAGTTTTTTTTCTCGAAGCCACCTTGTAGAAGGGCAATAGATAAAATGCTGTTTTTAAAATCTCTCCTTCCTTTTTACTGAAGGCACATTTGTGAAGGTCCAGAATACATATCTGGGTGCTTAATCTGAGTATCTGAGATATGCTGCTATTGGTGGTTTATTTATTTATTTATTTTTACTTAACATGGAAGTTAAAGATTCCAATGAAAATTGAAGCTGTTCTTAGGAGATTATTGCTGTTAAGAATTAGGAGAAGCATCAAGCTAATTTGATTAGAAAGGGGTTGGTGCATTTTCTAAAAAGTTCATTTCCTAATACGTTCAGGATTTTCGTTGTCCACATTGAGTTATGAAACAAGCTCCCTCTCTCTCATGCACCAAAATTTTGTTTTTTATTCGTGGATTCTTGGGCTTCTCTTTTTCCAATGTCTTCTCTTTACTTTTGCAGGTTCTATACTCTCATGGTTCTATCTACTGCTTTATTTGGGAAGCCCGCATTTCGGAACCTTATTTGTAATGGTCTTGTCCTTGCTGAGGATGGAAAGAAGATGAGCAAAAGGTTGAAAAATTATCCTTCACCAATGGAAATCATCAATGATTATGGAGCTGTAAGTTCTGCATTATATCTATGTTTCTTACTTATGTTTCTCAGACTTCACTTTTCGTTATTCTGAAGACATTGAAAGCATCTAGAGTGGTGTAAATGTACCAACGTTCTTAAAGACTAGAGTCTCACAAACCTCATTGCTAGGTGGGGAAGTCTTTGTATTCCACTTTAGGGAGGTTGGAAGGCTCTTCCTTCCTTCTTGTACCCAAAAAAGGGGGGAAAAAAAAAAGAAAAAAAAAAAGGAAAAAAAAAACAGAAAAGCAAGCATCAAGAGACTCATTGAACTTTCCTCTTAATTAATTGTTGTTACTATTTCATGGAAGTTGGTGTCTGTTTTTGTCATGCAGGATGCTCTGAGATTATATCTTATAAATTCTCCAGTTGTACGTGCAGAGACTTTACGCTTCAAGAAGGAGGGCGTTTTTGGTGTTGTGAGTCTTTACTGATATCTTACGTTGTATCAAGTTTTCTTGGTGCATCACTCGAGCACCCATGTTTTCACTAACTTTGATGATACTTCATGGAATGCATTACAGAGATCCAGCTTTCTACTGTTTTTTTTCTTCCCGATATGTTTTAACCTTCTGCTTTATGGATTGTTCACAGGTCAGGGATGTTTTCCTGCCATGGTATAATGCCTATAGATTTCTTGTTCAGAATGCTAAGAGGCTCGAAATTGAGGGATTTGCACCATTTTCTCCCGTAGATCAAGCTACCCTTCAAAAGTCGTTCAATGTGCTTGACCAATGGATAAACTCTGCCACCCAGAGTTTAGTATATTTTGTCAGAAAAGAAATGGATGGGTACCGACTCTACACGGTTAGGCCCTTTCGGCTACTGACTTATTTTCGATATGACTGTTCTGTAATCTGATTATATATCTTCATGATTCGTATAAGTTTAGATTAAAGTTAAGGGCTATGTGAAACGACACCTCAAGGCCTGTTTTAGATTTCTGTTAATAGTTGTGTAAATTTTGTTCCTTTTCTTTTCAATTAAAGTTTTAAATTTTGGTCTTTTCTTTGTGGTTGTTTAGCATTTTTCATCATTAATTGTGTTCACGATATTACAGGTAGTTCCATATCTTCTAAAGTTTCTTGACAATCTTACAAATATTTATGTGAGGTTCAACCGCAAGAGACTAAAGGGCCGTACTGGGGAAGAAGACTGCAGGATAGCACTCTCTACTCTGTACCATGTATGATACATCTTTTTCCTCTATTAAGATAAATGATTTTTTAAACTATCTACTTTTTGGTAGCGTACAAAACTGCATATTTGGTTTATGAAGTGTTCTGTTTTTTTTTTATTGCTATTGGTATCTCTGTAAATTAAGTTGAGATCTGAACATGACATGTTGAAAACAAACATGCCATTTTCATTACTGCTTATGTGCTCTATGTTAGATAAGATGTGGTAGGGTGAGCGACTCATCTTATTAAAGACTTATGCCGACGAAAGCTGCTCACCTTGTGAGAAATCCAATAGATATAAGATGAATCTTGGTCATTTTTCAGTAGACAAATTCGTCAAAGACTAAAAGCATTAATGATGCAGTTCCATTTATTTGAGGAGACAGTTTGGGTGCCGTTAATTTACAATCTAAATTATAGAGTTCATTCTTTCTTGTATACAGACATATATTATGGTTATAAAATGCTTGGTTGACATGCTTTGCTTCTTTATTTTGTGCAAATTTAATTACTATGTTGTATATTTTTATTTTTCTGAACGACTTAGTTCCTTAGATTTTATGTGAACTGTCATTATCTTTTAAATAAATATCTTGTTTGCTTCAATTTTTTTTGGGTTAATGCAAATCATTTTTGTTTGATGCGAGTTAATGTTGAAGCATACATTTTTTAAAAAAAGAATATTATATTCTGCTTTTTTTCCTTAACTTTCAATCTGTTATTTCCTTGTTCATTTTAGTTTCTTTTCATTCTGAACACGCATTATATTGTGCCTTCAGGTCCTTTTAACATCTTGTATGGTCATGGCTCCATTTACACCATTTTTCACTGAAGCTTTGTATCAAAACTTACGGAAGGTTTCTGATGGGTCAGAGGAAAGCATTCATTACTGTTCTTATCCTCAGGAAGGAGGAAAGGTACTTATTATCAATAAATTTTGCAATATTATTAGTAATTTCATTTTTGGAAATTATTTTCTGGGTGACAAGTTGTGGCACAAAGTCGTCGGAGTAGGTATGGTCCTCACTCATTTGAGTGGGTTTTTAGCAGGGGCACCATTTGCCTGGTAATGACCTCTGGACAGCGAATCCCTTTGGTTTCCCTTTCTTTTCTCAAATTTTAAATCTTTCTGTTGGGTATGGTCTGGGTATTTTTTTCGGGGGAAAATTGTTGGGTTTGTGATATGCCCTTTCAGAAGGTTTTCTTGCAATTATATCACATTTCAAGTAAAAAGTTGCTTATGGCTTCTGATCTTTAGTTCTTCCTCTTTGTTGCTTTGAGATTTTGTAACCCCCTTTCTAACAGAGAAGCGTTTGAGTTGGTGGACCTTCTTTCTCTTCTCTAGGATCATCACATGCTTTGAGAGACTTCTCCTATGTTGTTTTTTCCATCATCCATCTGCTCCTTCCCTTGCCTCATTCTACCTCACTTTATGATATTTGATATTCTTTATTGAATGCCTAACTTAGAGAGGTGAAAGAATTGAAGAAAGTGTTACAAGGATGATGACAATTATTGATCTTGCTCGCAACATTCGGGAGCGTCATAACAAACCTCTTAAAACACCTTTGAGGTTTGTCGATGCATACTTTCTGCTTCTTGCTGATTTTGTTCTATTTGTCCCCCGTTTTTTTAAATATCTAATTCTATAATCTCATCAGAGAAATGATAGTGGTTCATCCCGACAAAGATTTTCTTGATGACATAGCCGGAAAGCTAAGAGAGGTATATATCTTGTAAGCTAATATCATATTTACTTTCATGATGAACTTGGAATGTCTATAGTCTCATTATAACATAAATATTTGTGCTATTCACTTGTACCTTTTGTTTCAGGTTTCATTATTAATTTTTATGCTTAACATTATCCTGTTGTCCTTCGTTTAATTTCTGATGGTTTATTTGCGCCTATGTGTGCTGCAGTACGTTCTCGAGGAATTAAATATAAGATCTCTTATCCCATGCAATGATACGTTGAAGTATGCATCTCTTCGTGCTGAGCCAGATTTCAGGTATGAAAAACTCCCGTTCGAAACAATTTTCATCTCTTCGTCCAGATGTTTGAATATGATTATTCTCTTCTAGTGTGTTGGGAAAGCGTCTTGGAAAAGCTATGGGAGTCGTGGCAAAGGAAGTCAAAGCAATGTCACAGGAAGATATCTTGGCTTTTGAGAAAGTGGGAGAAGTTACTATTGCTACTCATTGTTTAAGGTTATCTGACATAAAGGTATCTACTTTCACTTTCAAGGCAGTAATTCTTGCTGTCCATTCTTGTTAAAATATACTATGATCTTGGATTGAGTAATTCATCTGTTCATGAGGTCGATTTGTAGATGGACTTGTATGTATGTGCATTTGGAGGTACATATCTTTTGTGAGTTTTTTTGTAAACTCTGTACCCTTTAGGGGAAGAAAGGCTTCTCTGTGCATTTTTGGGGGAATTGAGGCATTGATGTTGTCGGTATCACGTTGGTCTGTGCTAATTAATTATGTTAATTTGTATCGTACCCTGAAATTCATTGTTGTCTTAAGGTTGTTCGTGATTTCAATCGACCTGATGGTATGACAGACAAGGAAATGGACGCTGCTGGGGATGGTGAGAAACTATAACAAATCAATGTTATTTAACTCTCTAAGGGTCTTTGATCTCACTAAATTTTGTTCTTCATTTTAGGTGATGTACTAGTGATTTTGGATTTACGTCCCGATGAATCTCTATTTGAGGCTGGTGTTGCTCGTGAGGTATGTGGCGTGTTCCATGCTTGATCTCTATATGTGATATATTATGATCACGAATTTTTAAACGCTTTGTTGAGTAATTTTGCATTTGGGTTAGTTTTAGTATGAAGATGCATAACATTTAGGCTAAATTACATAAAATACCTCCAACTTGGGCCTTTTGATTCAATATTTGGAGTGCAAACAAAGTTCCACATTGAATTTTTATTTCCTAATTAGAGAAAAAGATAGATGTTATAGTCGCATCCTTTTATCATATTGTCAGCCAAATGTTGATAAACTTTGTTATTACATTATCGAGTTCTTTTATATCCTAATTCACTAACTAGATTATCCATTTCAGATTGTTAATAGAATCCAGAAGTTGAGAAAGAAAGCTGCCCTTGAACCTACCGACTCCGTAGAGGTGTATTTTCGATCACAAGATGAGGATGCATCAGTTGCGCAAAGAGTTTTAAATGCACAGGTTGGTAGTTAGCTGCCTATTTTTGAAATTACCATCTCGGATGTAAATTTACATCGTAGATGGCCTCGGTCCATGACTAACTGGAATGTATGCATCGGACAGGAACTATACATAAGCGAGGCAATCGGTTCACCCCTGCTTCCGGCTGCGTTGTTGCCTTCACATGCAGTAAGTTGCTTCCTTAATGTATATCATGTCGACTCATTTAGTGAATCGTAAAACTGTTGGCGTTATTCCGGCTAGCTCATGGATTCATTAAGTCGCCTTCCGTTTGATTAGATTTCTGTTCTCTATATTGGAGTGCTTAGCCTAAGCATGAAGGGGCTGGTGCTGTATTTCATCATTTTGTTATATTCCTTCTACCCGTGGTTGTTCTATGATACAACATTGTTTATAAGAGTGTTGAAACCTCTCCCTAGCAGATGCGTTTTAAAAACCTTCAGGGAAAGCCCAAAGAGGACAATATCGGCAAGCGGTGGGTTTGTGTGGTATCCATCATGTTGATGATATGAGCTTGTGAAATTCGCAGGTCACGCTTGCTGAAGAGAGTTTCCAAAATGTAGCCGGGATTTCATTCTCGATTATCTTGGCCAGACCGGTACCCGTATTCAATTCGGACGCTGTGACTGCTCTATATAAAGGTATTTGCAGCATCTTTTGCTCTCTCTCTCTCTCTCTCTCTTTCTATCTCCGTCTCTCTCACTCACATAAGCATGAGAACAACTATAGGTAACGAGAAATTCGCCCGAGCACTCGAGGTCTACCTGCTCTCGAGAGACCTCTCCAACTTGAAGACCGAGTTCTCTGGAAATGGCAAGGTTTGTATTCTTCTCCCAACTCGATGAAGTTCGCTGCTTTTACATCATACTATTTATGTTTAAATGAAAAACCTTTTGATGTTGCTTTGGGTGAAACAGATGAGGGTTGATTACATTGATGGCCAGCCGGGTGTGGAAGTGGCACTGGGAGAGCATGTTTTCTTGACCGCCGGCGACAAGTTTCTGAAGGCCAAGTCTTCATGAACTCTGTTCTGTATACCTCCAAAGTATTATCCATTTTTAACACTTTTTTACTTTTAATTTTATATGGGATACAATTGAATCCCCTTGACATCACTTGCCTTCCAAAGTTTTGGGCGCACAATTTTGTATGAGAAGTGTATGCGAATGTGTTTTAATTGTTTAATTTATAATAGTTCTTGAAAAAATTGGGGAATGTTGAACTTAAAGTTGCTTAAAGAAGATTCATATTTCTTGATGTAATTCATATAGTTTGATTTAGTCCGGTACGTATTGTCGTTAGTCTTGGTTTAAAAACGTTTCTAGTGGTTTTGCTATCTTTATAAAGAATGTTTCGTTTTTCTTTAATGTGAGATCTCATAATTTACTCTCCTTGTTGGCCAGCGTCTTCATTGGTACACTGCTAGGTGTTTGGTTCACAATTCACTCTCCTTGTTGGCCAACGTCCTCACGGGTACACTGCTAGGTGTTGGCGTCCTCACGGGTACACTACTAGGTGTTGGCCAGCATCCTCACTGGTACACTGCAAGGTGTTGGCCAGCGTCCTCACTCGTACACTGCAAGGTGTTGGCCAGCGTCCTTACTAGTACACTGCTAGGTGTCTGGTTCTGATATCAATCGTAACAGTCTAAGGCTATTGTTGGTAGATAATGTCTTTTTAGTCCATTACATATCACACTGTCAGCCTCAGTTTTAAAACGTGTCTAGAGGTTTTCATATCCGCGTTTTCATATCTTTCTAAAAAATGTTTTGTTCTCCTTTCAAAAAAAATTTAATGATATATAAATCATATTTAAAAGTTTCGCGATACGAAAAAATATTGTTTCCTAATTCTCTTATACATTATTTAATCGTATTAAATAGTCAATCAAGTTATTTTTCTTCCAACAACTTTAATAAATGATCTTATCAATCCCATTGTTGTAGTGCTTCAAATAAGCTATCTTCCTTGCAACATCACCAAGGATGGTTGTAGTGCTTCAAATAAGCTATCTTCCTTGCAACATCAAGCTTGGTGATGAGCATAGCACGCTCTTCAAAAGGCTCAAATTTCAATAGAAACAACACTTAAATTTCTCATCATCTTCAACACGTTGTTTAAGAAAAGCTTTAAAGAACGTGCAAAACAAAGCTTCAATCTGTTTCCAACTCAAAGGTGGAATTTAATACTGAGAAGAGGATAATATCAATCCTTTTGAAGCTCCCCATCCAGTTCAATTCTCGGTCAAATAAGAATTTACCAAATGGGTGAACCAAATTCAGCTGCTGCTTATAAATAACCCATTCTTTCAGTTCATCGAATCACTCAAACTAATGCATCAAGCTTTCTTGATTACTTAACAATGGCGGCTTCTTTCTTACCTCTTCTTCTTCTTCTGCTTGTATTTCCATTTGGGTCTGATTGTTTTGGTCTAAAAGGCTGCAAGTTCGATGCCATATTTCAGTTTGGGGACTCCTTGGCAGACACTGGGAATCTCATACGTGAGAACCCTGCAACTCCTTTCTCTCATCTTCCTTATGGCAAGACCTTCTTCAAGAAGGCCACTGGAAGGTGTTCTAATGGCTTACTCATGGTTGATTATTTTGGTAACTTTTCTTTACTCTTTGTTTTTGTTTGCTATCTCTTTGTTTAGCCTCTGTTCTCATCACATTGAAGATAAAAAAGAGAGATTTTGAACCATATTACTTACTGAGTAACTTAAGCTAACTAAAATTTGTCTCACCTTCACCTTCAGGTAAGTCAGCTAACTAAAACTTGAATCGTTATTCGTACGAGTGACGTATACTCCAGTCTCTAACCCCTTTTAGAGAAAAGGTTTTAGATTACGGAGTTAGAGAAAGTTTTAGAAAATGTTTAGGAAGTTAGCCAACTAAAACCTGAGTCATTATTGGCACGAGTAACATATGCTCAAGTCTCTAACCTCGTTCTTGAGAAAATGTTTTAAATTACGGGTTAAAGAAAGTAGAAAACGTTTAGTAAGTCAGTCAGCTAAAACCTGAGTTGTCACTGGCACGAGCTAGGTATGTTCAAGTCTCTAACCCCGTTTTTGAGAAAATGTTATAGATTAAAGGGTTAGAGAAAGTTTTAGAAAACGTTTAGTAAGTCAGCCAACTAAAGCCTGAGTCATCATTGACACGGGCGATGTATGTTCAAGTCTCTAACCTCGTTCTTGAGAAAAGGTTTTAGATTACAGGGTCGGAGAAAGTTTTAGAAAACGTTTAGTAAGTCAGCCAACAAAAACCTGAGTCATCATTGGCACGGGCAACATATACTCAAGCCTCTAACTCCATTGTTGAGAAAACGTCTAGAAACTGATCGAAGAAAGACTAACCATTCTTTTTCAATACAGCTTTGTCAGCTGGACTTCCATTAGTGAATCCCTACTTGAAAAAGAAGGCATCATTCACTCATGGAGTGAACTTTGCAGTGGCTGGCTCTACAGCTTTGCCTTTAAACGTTCTAGCTCAAAACAACATCTCATCTCCTGTTACCAACACATCTCTAAGTAAACAGCTTGATTGGATGCGTTCCCATCTCAACACTATCTGTTCTAACAAAACAGGTCAGTTTTTGCTCAAATCTACACTGTTTTCCTCCAAAATCCCATCATCTTATACTAACTTTCATATATTTCTGTGCAGATTGTACTAAGAAGCTAAAACATGCATTATTCTTCATGGGGGAGATTGGAGGAAATGATTATAATTATGCTCTATTTGAAGGCAAAACTGTTACCCAAGTAAAAGATATGGTACCTCGAGTTGTACAAACAATAATGGATGCTACTAAAGTATGATATCCAAACTTAGCTTGATTTGAGCAACTCTCTCTGTTTTCGTTAATTACAATTCGTGTTCGTGTTTCGTGTTATGTAGAGGGTCATCAGTTATGGTGCTACTCGAGTTATTATTCCAGGGCACTTTTCAATGGGTTGCCTACCGATCTACCTTACCGGTTTCCAAACCAATGATTCAACTGCTTACGACGAGTTTCACTGTTTAAAGGATTTCAACGATTTAGCAAGTTATCATAATAGCAAGCTAAAACAAGCTATCAAGTTGTTGAAGAAAGAGAATCGAAATGTGATCATTACTTACGGTGATTACTATAATGCATTATTCTGGGTTTTTCGACACGCTTCTTTGCTCGGTACGTTTCGTTTTACCTAAGAAATCTTTTGAATGTTATTATATGTTGTATCTGATTTGTGTTGTTTATAGGATTTGATAGAACATTGTTGCATAAGTCTTGTTGTGGAATGGGAGGTGATTACAGCTTTAATGTGATGCAAATATGTGGATTTCCAAGAGTGCCAGTTTGTTCTGATCCTGATAAGCATATTAGTTGGGATGGGATTCATTTGACACAAAAGACATATCAAATCATGGCTCATCGGCTCATCCATGATATAGCGCCAGAGTTTCATTGTGGAAATTAGATCAGTGGATAAAGTTTAGTATTCAGAGTCTCTTAATCATGAAGTTGTTGCTATGTTAATTAGCTTAAGTTGTTGTTTTTGAGCATTTGAGTCCTTATGTATTTTGAGTTGTGATTGAATGAAGTTTTAGGCTTTTCCAAGTCTTTGCTTTCTCTTAAATAGTAGTGGTACCAGGGTACGAGAGAAACGGGGTGATACACTTGTGAGGATTGAGTGAGATGGAGTCGAGATTTTGTATCAGCTCAAGCTCATCATTAGTAGATGTTGTCTTCTTTAGCTGAGCTCATCGTTAGTAGATGTTGTCTGCTTTAACCCATTATGTATCAATGTCAGCCTCACGGTTTTAAAACGTGTCTACAAGGGAGAGGTTTCTACACACCTTATAAAGAATGATTTGTTTCCTTCTCTCCGACCAATTTGTGGGTGACGGATCGTGAGGTTGACGACGATATGTAACCGGTAAAAGTGGACAATATCTACTAGTAGTGAGATTGAGCTGTTATAAATGGTATCAAAGCAAACACCGAGCAGTGTACCAACGATAGCGCTGGGCCATTAAGAGAGTGGATTGTGAGATACCACAGGAGAGGGAAATGAAACATTCCTTATAAGGTGTGAAATCTTCTCCCTAGTAAACACGTTTTAAAATCATGAGACTGACGCGATACATAAAGGGTCGAGGCAGACAATAGCTACTAACAGTAAAATTAAATTGAAATTAAATTGAGCTGATCAAATAGTCTATCTTTTGCTCTTTGTGTATTTGATGGTAAAAACTGCCAAACATGTGCTATCATAACGCTAGCTTACATGGAGGGTTGTAACAACGGAGAAGCAATTGAGCAAGATTGTGATGTTGCTCCACTTCTTGATAACCAAACAATGAAATCTACCGGGGAAAGCTGATAGTGATAGGAATACGAGACTTTCATATTGGTATTGGTATGATTATTGTTCACTTTGAATATAAGCTTTTATGGCTTTGTCTTTGATTTTTATAAGAAACTTGATATCCATCAGATCTCCGAATTGGATATGATATTGTTCACTTTGAGTGTAATCTCTTATGACTTTGTGTTTGATGTCCGTAAAAGGCTCAATATCAATAAAGATAATATTTTTTATTTATATACCGAAGACCAACGAACACCATCTCATTAAAAAATTGTATCACCTAATATAACTACACAAAAACTAAGGAGAAAGTGATATAATTATTAGTTAAGGAAAACGATGAAGGAGAAAGATTCAACAAACACCATCTAATTAAAAAATTCTATCACCTAATATCGAAAATGGAATCTTCAAAAGAAGATTTGAACAAATACAGTTCAATTGAAAAACAGCACACAAAAACGCAAGAGGTGACGCACCTCCTCCAACCACTACCAGCCTCATAGGAAGCTTCCCCTTCCCCTACACTGCACCCATCACTCTCCTCTCCTATAAATCAGAGCCCCCAACTCCTCAAATCCCACCAAGAATTGAAATTATGGTTCAAACAATCAAGCTGGGGTCTCAAGGCCTTGAAGTGTCCGCGCAGGGGCTCGGCTGCATGGGCATGTCCTCATACTATGGCCCTGCTAAGCCCGAAGAAGACATGATCGCCCTCATCCACCATGCCGTCGCAAGTGGCGTTTCCTTCTTGGATACCTCTGACATTTATGGGCCTTTCACCAATGAGATCCTCGTTGGAAAGGCTCTTAAGGCTACTGGGGTTAGGGAGAAGGTTCAGTTGGCTACCAAATTTGGACTCCATCTGGTTGATGGTAACTTCGAGGTGCATGGCGAACCAGAGTATGTTAGGGCGGCGTGTGAGGCCAGCTTGGAGCGGCTTGGGGTGGATTATATTGATCTCTATTATCAGCATCGGATTGACACTAAAGTTCCCATTGAAGTCACAGTAAGTTAACTTTTTTTCTCTCTGGGTTGTTCTTTTTAGACTTCTTCTTTCTAGCTACCCTCAAAATTTTTAAAAAGCGTCTACTAGGGAAAAGTAACTTTTCCCTATCCTTATAAACAAGATCTCACAATCCACCCTCTTCGGGACTTAGTGTCCTCACTGGCACTCGTCCCCTTCTCTGATCGATGTGAGACTCCCCAATTCATCCCTTTGAGGTCTAGCGTCTTTGCTGGCACACCGCCTCGTGTTCACCCCTTCGAGGCTCAGCCTCCTCGCTGACACATAGTGTCTGGCTCTGATACTATTTGTAACAGCCCAAGCCTACCACTAGCACATATCGTCCTCTTTAAATTGTCTTTTCAAGCTTTTCCTAGAAGATTTTAAAGTGCGTTTGTTAGGGAGAGGTTTCCACACTATTGTTTCATTCATTCTCGTAACTGAGGTGAGAAAAAGTTTTCAATTCTCCTAACTGATGTGTGATCACTAATGGTTTTCTTTTTAGATTGGGGAGTTGAAGAAACTGGTTGAAGAAGGGAAAATAAGGTACATTGGTTTGTCTGAAGCCTCGACGTCTACCATTAGAAGAGCTCATGCAGTTCATCCCATTTCAGCGGTTCAACTCGAGTGGTCTTTGTGGGCACAAGATGTCGAACAAGACATCATTCCTATGTGCAGGTATTGGAAAAATCTTTGTCAATGACATGGATGATCATAAACTGACTTTTGGTATGGTATGTTGATAGGGAATTAGGCATTGGAATTGTGGCATACAGCCCTCTAGGAAGGGGTTTTCTATCATCTGGGGCCAACTTCGTTCAAAACTTAACAGATGATGACTACAGAAAGGTGAAGACATAGCTTCCTTATTGAGTGTTCGAATAGTTAACTCAGCATCATAATTTTGAATCATTTGGTAATTTCAGAAACTCCCACGTTTCCAAGCACAAAACTTGGAGCACAACAACAACATATTCGAGAAAGTGAGGGAATTGGCAGGAAGAAAAGGATGCAGCCCATCCCAGTTGGCTCTGGCATGGGTTCACAACCAAGGACACGACGTGGCTCCCATTCCCGGAACTACAAAGATTTCAAATCTTGATTCGAACATTAGAGCTTTATCGCTCAAACTTAGCCCACAAGAGAGGGCTGAACTTGAAGCTTATGCTTTAGCTGATGGAGTTCAAGGAGGCAGATATGGCGATGACATTTCCACTTGGAACCAATCCGAAACTCCACCCCTTTCTTCATGGAAATTTTGAGCTCAGGACTGATCATCTAGCCCGCTACAATATGTCTAGCTTTTAAATTTAATAAGGGTTCGATATGGACGTGGAAACCTACCATCTCTTTACAAATCACAAGATATATAAACTCGAACACTACTACATCCAACAATGTTAAAAATTTAACTTCATTGTAGCGGTCTATCCTAAATAATTTCTCATATCATATGAGAGAGTGTCACAGTGTGGTGTGTTTTGATTAGTTGACCCAACCACTAATCCAAGGCTGCTTTAATGGTAAAATCATGAGGGTGTGTGCCTTCTAGAATATTTAAGGAAGTTTTGGTTTTTTATTATTTTTATTTTTTAGATTTATTTAATTAAGTATTATAATTATATATAAATTTATAGAATTTTGGTCTCTAAATTTTTTTTATTTGGGGTATAACAAAATTTTGACGTATTAAATATTTTTAAATTTTTATTGACTTATTAAATATAAAATTAAAAGTTTTTAAAATTTTTAAATTAAACTTAAACATAAAATTAAACTTAATTATTCTATTAAATACAAATTATTATTATTTTTGGACAGATGAATTAAAATTATTGTAGCTTTTATTATTTTTTTAATATAATAATAATATGAAAATTTAAGCCCAATTTTCCCCAACGCAAAATAGATTAGCAGAAATCACAAGAGCTTCCAAGATGAACAGAGAAGAATATTACCTTCAATATCTCATCAGAATCTGCTTTCCTTGCCGTCTAAACTCGCCGTGCCGATTACATGGAAATCTCTTCCATTACCGCCGATCAGAGTGATGGCTCCAATAGTTCCTTTGAACAAGTTGCAGAGGAGACCACCTCTGATGGAGGTGAATCAATGCGGCTATCTTTAGATTCCCCGTCGTCTTCTCCGCTTCCGTTTTCCGAGAGCCGCTGGAGTCTTATGAACTCATTTCCTGCCTTCTTGTTGTCTTTGCTGAATCTTCAGATTCAAAGCTGATTCCGGATGGAGAGTTCGATTTCGATTGGTTTCGGTTTTGTTTTCCGAGTCCGTCATTTCGGAGCGGTTTCGATTTCGGAGTGAAATTAGCAGGATTTGTAGCAATCGAAGATGTTGACGGTGAAGAACCGTTGTTCTGGCCGCTCGTACATAAAATCGATGAAGGATTGGGACTGGTTTTCGATTTCACCACGGAAAAAGGAGTTTAAATCTTCTGCTACGTCTCTGAACTCCGCTGGATTCCGATATCACGGTCGGCAATAACTATGAATCAAGCGCCGGAGAGGAGGCTTGTCTTCAACTCGAGATCGGCTTTGTCGGAGATGATAGAATTGAAGCAGAAGAAGTTCCGATCGAATCGTTGTTAGGGCTTCGTGAGTTGGATGGACGCGAGGGATTCGGTTCAGAGTTTGATGATGTTCTGTTATCTCTGGATGAAGATGAAACGAGTAAGCTAAGCATGAACTTGCCATTGTATCAATATTTTTATTTTAATAAAAAGAAACAAAAAATTTTAATTAAATTAAATAGGAAATATAAATTCAAAATATTTCAATAACATTTAAGTGAGAAAATAAAAAATATATATATATATATATTTTTAAATGTATTAAATATACTATTGAATGATATGAGATTATCGAGGAGGGCAACCAAACATTCTTTAGTGGGGAAACTTCTTCATAGAAGACGCATTTTAAAACAATAGGTTTATGGTGATACGTAACGAACTAAAACGGATAATATCTACTGGGGTGGGCTTGAGCGGTTACAAATGGTACGAGAGCCAGACACCAGACGGTGTGTCAGCGAGGACACTAGGCCCCCAAGAGGGTGGATTGTGAGTCTCACATCGGTTGAAGAGAGGAATGAAACATTATTTATAAGAGTGTAAAAACCTCTCCCTAGTAGATGGTTTTAAAATCGTGAGGCTGATAGTGAAACGTAACGGGCCAACCCAAACTTTGATCAATCCACGGTGGGCTTGTTTAAAACGTAACGGGCCAACCCAAATCGTGAGGCTGACAATGAGGTTTAAGATGGTAGTAAATGGTTTTATTTGCTAGCGGTGGGCTTGGACTTTTACGAATGATCTATCCACGGAGTCAATCCAAACTTTGATCCAATAGGCCAAACTTATCTATTAAGAGTTGGATGTGCATGATTGAGGTTCAATTAGAACTTTAAACGACATACTAAACTTTGGCTTTGATGGAGCTTGAGCATGTTTTAAGATCGGACCAGTCCAATAAATAAGGTGATCTTTACCTACCTTTACAATTGGAGCACAAATACAAACTTCTCGTACCCACAAAGCAACACTCAAGGTGTAGCAATTTAGGATTATCGTTAGTGGTCAAGTATCTAGATGAAAAAGACTTCAAACCCGAAGTCAAATCAACTTACAAATTTGATAATCGACCAAGTTAAATGATTCCACGAGTTTCGTGCAAGATACATTTACCTAAACGTCATGCATTCTTGGCACTCAAACAAAGAGAAAATCCGTCAACCCAACATTTCCATTCACACCGGTTACTAAAGAACATAAGTTTATGGTCAACCAGACAAGTCAACAAAGTACAGTCAATAGTCAAAAAAAGGCCAACAATTTAAAGTCCACGATCAGCCCGAAAAAATCAACAAAATTAGTTAAACTTAATCCTGACTTGTTCCGATTCATACATAACTTCAAACATTATCAATCAAGTGTTTATAACTTTCAACTAAAATTCCGAGAAAGTTAAATACCATATAATGTTTTACTATGTCTTTACGTGAATCGCTACAATAGTCAATTTTAAACCATACAAATATGCAAGCCAGACAATGATCCGAATTAACGGTTGAAGATTAACAATAATTTAATTAGACCTAAAACCCCTCTTAAACTGAAACTTTCTACCAAAAGATCACTAATCATTGCACACGTGGCAACCAAAGAGCAAAGGTCAGAGAATCTCCGTACACCTGCTGGTGAAGATGCCGATGAAACGACCGACCGAATCGCCACTTTAACGTCCACCGTTGACTTTCTAATCCCAATTACACGCTTCTACCGAGAATACCCTCGTCTTTTCCCTGTAATTACTGCAGTGTCAACCATGACTCTCAACTCAACCAATCCGGGTAAATTCGACAATAGTAGAAGTTAGAGGGGTAATGTGGACATTTTGCAATTTGGAGTGAAGGTCTTAATCGAAGCTTCTCTGTTCAGGTGTGAAAGTTTCTTTCTCGGCGTTGTATTCTTTTTGACTTCGATTGGAAACCGAACCGATATTTTCTTCTCTGAAATCGCGGAGTTTCCTAATGCCTAATCGTATCTCTGACTATAATACGTTTCTGGGTCTTCGATCGTCTCATAGTTTCCCTGGATTTTCCCTTCGCTATTGCAATTAGCTCCGTGGGTGAGTAGCTTTCTTTGCTTTCATGGGGTTTTTATTTCTCTATTGGATTTTGCTGATTGCGTTCTTTACGTATTTGGAGATTTGGGTTTTCTTGTTTTCTTGTTCTTCTTACATTGGGGAGCTGTAATTTTGTGTTCTGGGTCCCGGGTTCTTGGAGTTTTGGTTGAGTAATCGAACTGTTTAGATCAGTGTTCTTGGCTCTTAATTGTTGTCATGTTTTGTTACTCTTCATCAGCTTAGGTTTCAGGGTGGATTTTGTAGATACAGAGGTTGAATTTATAGTTTTAGCAGATATTGTCCTCTTTGGGATTTCCCTTTCCCCTTTCGGTCTCCCCACCCTGATAAAGAATGCTTCGTTCTCCTCTCCAATCGATGTGGCATCTCACAATCCACCCCCTTTAGGGCCCAGTGTCCTCGTTGGCACACCACTCGGTGTTTGGCTTTGATACTATTTGTAACAACCGAAGCCACCATTGGTAGATATTGTCCTCTTTGGTTTCCCTTTCGGCCTTCCCCTCATGGTTTTTAAAATGTGTCTGCTAGTGAGAGGTTTCCACACCCTTCGTTCCCCTCTCCAATCGATGTGGGATCTCACAAACCACCCCCTTCGGGACCCAGTGTCCTCGCTGGCACACCATCCGGTATCTAGCTTTGATACTATTTGTAACAACCCAAGCCCACTGCTAGCAGATATTGTCCTCTTTAGGTTTCCCTTTCGAGCTTCCCCTCAAGGTTTTTAAAACGCGTCTGCTAGTAGGAGGTTTCCACACCCTTATAAATAATGTTTATTCTCCTCTCCAATCGATGTGGGATCTCACATTTGGTGTCTACCCGAAGATGGTTTTCAATTAATTTTCCATTTTAGGCTTGAAAACGCTTTACTTTCATATCATCATTTTAATTTGAACTCTTTGCATCAAAGACTTGATGTGGTACTTACCGTAAAATTTCAAATCATAGTACAATTTCTACAAAGAATATGATTACAAAGTCTGTTTGGTGAATTGTATGTTGTTTGTATGTGTATTATAATTTGTTTTCAATACAATAGAACACACAAAAAAGCTAGTAAAAGTTAGAGTTATGGATGAAAATAATCTGGATCACTAGCATAAGTTTTTCTTGATTTAAAGTAAGGAATACATCTCCATTGGTATGAGGCCTTCTAGGGAAACAATATCATACCATTATGGAGAGTCGTGATTCCTAACCGTGCCAACTTCAAGCTTCTTAGACTTCTCTAATTGGATCTTAGGTGTCTATGGTCCTCCCTCCTACCATGGAAGGAACCCTTTTCTGGATGAGCTTACCCTATAGTAAATAAAGTTATTTTTTCCTTTATAAAAACAGGATCTACATTTGGGCGTTTGTATTACGGTCTCGGGTCGGGGTGAGAATATTATGCTTGGTGAGTATTTAAACCACTGCTTGTTTATAAATTGACCTTACAATGCTGCAGGTTATCTTTTAATTTCTCAAGATATAATGAGAGCACCATCATTGCTAGCCCAGTGCTTGCCTGGCTTGGTGCCCCAAGATAAAGGAAGCCACAGCAGTCCTTCCATTTCAGAGAGAGATGTCCATCTCCCCTCACCAGCTGTGGAGATTCTCCCTTCAAAGGCAATTCATTTATACTTCTCTTCCTGTTATTGCAAAGTACCTCTCATAACTACGAAAAACAATTTTTAGTAATCAAACCTGTATAATCTAGATCGTTTCAATTAACGATTCCATTTGTTTTTTCGTTTTAACGCCTACTTTTGGAATACCATTAACACTTCCTTAACCTTTATCAGACAGCTCTTCCATACAAATATGCAGGGGAGAACGTAGATTTGCAAGGTCTCAATGTCTTTAAGGTACTTCTTTCATTTGTTAGCGGTTATGCCAATTATTCTATATCGTGTGTTCATCGGATAGTTCGAGGCGATTCTTGCTTTTCCTGGATACGATTACTCGAACAAACTATAATGGAACTTTATCAGCAATTCGTAAGCTAAAAACCCCGCAGCTCTTCATTTATGCTAATTGGCGTCGTTCTCTCCAGGGTAGATTTAGCGTTGCCGATATAATGGGCTTGAATAGCTCGGAGTCTACATCTTCAAAACCTGAAGGTACTTTTATACTTTCTACAGTCATAGCTACCTGAGATCTAATTTTCTTTTAAAAATCTGTTTTAGAATCAAGAGTTACCATAACTTTTACGGTTATACATGTGTCGTTAAGGTTGAAATATATCTTTATTATGCAGGTCATTTGAAATCTTGGGACAGTTCCATGTATCTGGTTAATGTTCTTAAATATGAGATTTGTGATGGACAGCTGAGCTTTAGAGGCAAAAAAGTACTTGAGGTTATAATCCATTATAGTAACTTTAAATCGGGCGACCTTATTGTGCATGATTAATTAGATTTCAAAACATTTTGTCTTGTGTAAATGATTGTTCGGGTGTGTTTCTGTAATAGCCCAAGCCCACTACTAGTAGATATTGTTATCTCTGGGCTTTCCCTCAAGATTTTAAAACGTGTTTGCTAGGGAGAGGTTTCCACACCCTTATGAAGAATGTTTCGTTCTTCTCCCCGACTGTTGTGGGATCTCACAGTCCACTCTCCTTTGGGGTCTAGCGTCCTCGCTGACACTCGTTCCCCTCTCCTATCGATGTGGGATCTCCCAATCCACCCTTCTTCAGGATCCAGCGTCTTCGCTGACACTCGTTCCTCTCTCTGATCGACGTGGGATTTCACAATCCACCCCCATTCCGGGCCCAGCGTCCTCGCTGGCACAGAGCCCCGTGTTTGGCTTTGATGCCAACTGTAACGCCCCTAATTTTTTTAGCCAACGGTGGGCTTGGGCTGTTAGTGGATTCCTCATTTCCTTCCCTAAACTTTATGAGATAGAATCTTTTCAAGCTTATCAAAGTGAGGGCCGAAAGGGACGAGGCAGGCACCATTAGTACATTTCGTATTAGTTCTAACGCTGATTTAAGTCATCGTGTTTTGTATCTTGTCGTCTCATTCAAGGAAGGACGACCAAGGCAATCTCTCCGTTACATGTAGGATGCCTTCCTCTCTGTGCATATGTGTTTTTCCCTAACTCTGCTGGCCCAAGCATATTGCTTGAATTATTACTTTATGTTCTATTGAGAACGGTTGCCCTTTCTATTATGCTATGTCAACATGTGGAGCCTTGGAGTGCTCTAATCCACTGAAACAACTAATAACACATCAGTCTGGGGTGTTGCTGATTTCTAAGCTAACCTCTTTAGTTGGTATTTGCAGCTGGGTTGTAGCTATGGACTTCCTGGGGTGTTTGCTTGCCTCAAGGTACCTTTAAACCATCTTTAATCCGTCTCTATACGTATATTCTTCGATAGTAAGCACCATGTCTGATAGTTGTTAAATATGTTTTTCTTACTTCGGTCGCTTATTTTCTTCCTATTATGAGCGTTCTAACTGCGAATTCAATCAAGTAAAGTTGTGTGAAAAAATTTCATTTGAAATGTGCTTGTGGTGTGTAGTTCCTTCGTACAAATTACTCTAAATGTGGAGTTTGAATGGTTTGAGAGTATTCAAATCATCATTGTTATTTATTCACCATTGTTTAATATGTTACAAAAAGATATAATGTAGCCAAGGACTATGAAGAAGCATATGAATACTTTCTTAGATGTTATCAATCCTTACTAAGATTTTGATAAAGATACATTGACATGATTTGTTATAGGGTTTCAACTATTTGTTTTGTTTACGAGCGTTCAACAAGTCTTTGTAGTGTGCTTTCTCGGTGCGTAACTGTAAGATCCCACATCGGTTGGGGAGAAGAATGAAACATTCCTTATAAGGGTGTGGAAACCTCTTCCTAGTAGATGCGTTTTAAAACCGTGAGGTTGACGACGATACGTAATGGGCCAAAACGGACAATATCTGCTAGCGGTGGGTTTGGGCTCTTACAAATGGTATCTGAGTTAGACACGGGGCGATGTGCTAGCTAGGACACTGGGCTCCCAAGAGGGGTGGATTGTGAGATCCCACATCAGTTGGGGAGGGGAACGAAGCATTCCTTATAAGGGTGTGGAAACCTCTTCCTAGTAGACGCGTTTTAAAACTGTGAGGTTGACGGCGATACGTAACAGACCAAAGCAGACATATTTGCTAGCGGTGGGCTTGGACTGTTATAAATGGTCTCAGAGCTAGACACTGGGCAGTGTGCTAGCGAGGATGCTGGCCACCAAGGGGGTGGATTGTGAGATCCCACATCAGTTGGGGAGGGGAGCGAAGCATATTCCTTATAAAGGGTGTGTAAACCTCATCCTAGTAGACGCGTTTTAAAACCGTGAGGCCGACGACAATATGTAATGGGCTAAAACGGACAATATCTGCTAGCGGTAGGCATAGACTGTTACAAATGGTATTAGAGCCAGACACTGGGTGATGTGCCAGCGAGGACGCTGGTCCTCAAGGGGGGTGGATTGTGAGATCCCACATCGGTCGGGGAGGGGAATGAAGCATTATTTATAAGGGTGTGAAAACCTCTTCCTAGTAGACACCTTTTAAAATTATGAGGCTGACGACGATACGTAACGAGCCAAAGCAGACAATATCTGCTAGCGGTGGGCTTAGAATGCAAGCACAGGAGTAGAAGGTTAATGTTGAAATAGGGAATGGATTTTTGTTGGTTTAGAAGGAAATGAAAGTTGAAGTCTGTTTATTGTAGAATTATATAGAAGAGGTGTCATGGCTTTGCCTTTTATTTTTCAAGGAACTGTTCTTATACCTCAGCTTTCAATCTTCTTACAGGGAGCAAGCATAGTGCACTTTCAAGACATGAGTGCAGAAACTATTAGATGCACAACCATACCGAATGTCCTTGCAAATCTCGAACAAGCTCGGGACAGGCAGAGTCGACAGCCAGAGAGCCCCTTAACTCCGTCCCGACATGCTTTGACCCCATCAGTACATTTTTATGCTGGTGACTGGGAAGAGCTCCCAACAGTCTTATCTGTAGTTCGGGGTGATGGATTCGAAGCACCCACCGGAATGAGCTTGAGCTTCTCAGAAGAAGATTTTATGGATGGTTGCAGCAGTCAAGACGGTAGCATCATCGGCCACGAGTCTTCTTCAAGAAGATCGAGGAAACTATCAGCAAGTCGAGCATGGGAGAGGGCTAACGAGATCGGTCAGGAAGAAGGCGGATACGATATCGTTTTAATGGCAGAAATCCCGTATTCACTCAACTCTTTGAAGAAGCTATATGCACTGATAAAAAAGGTAATTCTCTATACGTCGAAGACTAAAACGAACGTCTAATACCTTTGAATTAATCATCTTTTTTGTTGAAAATCAGTGTGTGAGGCCTCCTTATGGAGTGTTGTACTTGGCCACAAAGAAGAACTACGTCGGTTTCAATAACGGAGCGAGGCATTTGAGGAGTTTGGTCGATGAGGAAGGCGTTTTTGGAGCTCACTTGGTCGAGGAGATGACGGACCGAGAGATTTGGAAGTTCTTTCTCAAGTGAAAGAATGGAAAAACAGGACAAACTGTTGAAGAAGTCCATGTTCATCACAAAGTATATGTTTTTTAAGGAAGTTGTCTTTGTTAGAATGGGAGTTGTTTAGTTAGTGGAGCATTTGTTTTGCTTCTTTGATTGTATAATCTATATTGTTCTTTCTTTCTTTCTTAATTTCTTGTCAATTTTGTGAGGATTCTCCTTGCTATTGCTAGTAAATCAATAATTGAATGCCCTTATTGCCTTTTTTTTTCCGACCAGCTTCAACACTCCTTTTGTAACCGTCCAAGTTCACTACTAACAAATATTAACCGATTTTGACTTGTTACGTATTGTTGTCAGCCTCATGGTTTTAAAACGCATATATGAAGGAGAGATTTATACACTCTTATAAGGAATGCTTCGTTCTCCTCTCTAACTGATGTGAGATCTCACAATCTAGGGGCTAGTGTTCTCGTTGGCACATAGCCCGATGCTGGTTCTGATACCATTTGTAAATAGCTCAAGTCCACCATTAACAATTATTATCTGGTTTGGCCCATTAAGTATTGTCATTAGCCTTACAATTTTAAAAGGTCCAAGGGTCCAACATCCTCGTTGGCACACCCTAGTGTCTGGTTTTGATAACATTTGTAACAGTTCAAGTCCATTGCTAATAGCTATTATCCACTTTCATTAGTCTCATAATTTTAAAATACTTTACGAATTGATTTTCATGCTTTTCTAAGAAATGTTTCGTTCCCCTCTCTAATCGATATAGGATCTCACACATTTGCATAGAACTAATTGATTTGCATAGAACTACTCTGCAATTAATCCGTAAGTTGCACTCTGACAATTAAATGTTTTTATTTTTTACAAATTTTTAAAATTATAACTCATCATAATTAAATATAAAAGAAAAAAAAGGGATGCACAAAGAATTTTGGTCTAAACAGGGGAATTTACAAACCTTCATCATTAATAACATCTTGCAATTTGGAGCTTTATTCAATGGATAAGGTAACCATAATTTGATATCTCAATCCAGTTGAAGAAAATATCAATCGTTTCAATCTTGATAGATCTGGTGTAGCCCAAATACCCATTTTGATCACCCAATCTGCGCCTTCCACAAACCAAATTTTTGGAATTTGTAGCCAGGAAGGCTGGGACCCTTTTTAAATTGGATTCTTCTACTTCTACCCATAACAATGTTTCTTGCTTGTCCTATTCGGAACTCGGCGCTTTCGATTACATTTGCGCGAAGAATTACATGCACTGGCATGTCGAAACGAAGTTCATCTTCCATGCCAATAGCCTCAAACGAACCCCCTCCAGGTACAGCTCCCTAAGAACTTCTACTCAACCATGTTTTCGACGTTAATCTTTGTGTATTTCTTTACTGGGTCTTCACTACTTTTAGGAATTTCAGGTGTTCAATCTTCCAATGGCGTTTCTAAGTCTGAAACTCGTGTATTCGTGAGGAGAACAGTGAAAAAGAAGGCAGAAGGTCAAGATAGTGGGCTTGACCTAGAACTTAAAGACGATGTTAAAGTAAGTTCTTCATCAAATGGGTTATTTTAGCTTCAGATGATCGTTCTTCTGGCGAACTTGATTAAGTTTATGCAGTCATTTTACTCTCTCTACAGTCTATACACCCTGTTTCACTCACAATTTAATTGATGCATTCAGTTAATGCAAAGTAAGCTCATAAACATTCATAGCTAATTTCATATGTTTCACTCAGAAACTTGTTATTTGATCCTTTGGAGATAAAGTTATTACATGGTGCAAGTTAATAATTTAAACTTCTAATCTTTTCCCTCTACAGCGTTGTTGTCCTCCTGATATTGAAGATTTTGCATTCAAAAGAACAAAGGATTCCCCCGGATCAAGTAATTTCTTACCTTAGTAATACTTCAAGATGCAATATGGACTGATTTTTATCCAAAGAATATAAAGTTCTTATGGCCTCTTTACCTTTTTGACTAATTGTAAGGGGAAATATGCTTTTACACATGTAATATGAAACTATTGTCTCCCCTGCAGGGAAGTCTAAGCCTCCTCTAGATACCCTTCTCACCAGAATTGAAGATTCTAATCCAACCAGACAAAAAGGCGTTGCAGAAGGAGGTGAGTGATAATGTATTTAGCAGCGAACGTTTGATCTCCAAGAACGAATGAGATAAACAATGCTAGTCACTAATCTTTGACCATTAAGGGGTTTCCTTTGTGTATTTATTTTTGTTTTTGTTTCCTAAGAAAAAGCTGAATTATGATATAGGTAAAACCCCTGTGAATTGGGAAAAGGTCCTTGAAGGAATTCAGGAAATGAGATCGGCTGAAGTAGCTCCAGTAGATACCATGGGATGCGGGCGAGCTGGTAGTACTCTTCCTCCAAAGGTACATTCCCAATTTCAAATGGACACCCCAGCTCGAGTTTTCATAGTTGTATACTGTTAGTGAGGAATACTATCTCCATTGGTATGAGGCCTTTTGGGAAAGCCCAAAGCAAAGTCATGAGAGCTTATGCTCAAAGTGGACAATATCATATCATTGTGGAGAGTCGTGTTCGTCTAACGTATACTTCTTTTCAAGATCCATTGTCATCTCATGTTTGTACTTAAATTTTTAGAGGCATGGTGGATGTTAACTTGTTAACCTTTTGTCTTATATCTTTCTTCCCTTGGTGCCAAATTAAAGCTTTCAAGTATTCTTAAATGCTATCTCTGGCACAAACGCTAATTTCGTTGATGCACTGTGAAATCTATAAATTTATCAATAATCAGATGTGAAGATGACATAGTAACCTTCTTATTACCGACTAAATTACCTGTTGATCTTTAGAAGTAACACCCTTGTGAATGATAGTGATGATGGTGGATCCGGTCACCACAAAATTTTCACAGAGTTAACAGGGGCACCAAGTAGCCAGCTAAGGTGCTTCAGTAACACACTACACGTTCTATTGTATTTTCCCTCAATGGCCTTGCAGGGACTATATACTGATGACATAAAACCCACTGTTCTTTATATTTTGTATTTGATATCTGCAGCATTATATGAACCAATAACTACTAATTTTACTCTATTTTTAATAGGAAAGAAGATTTGCTGTCTTGGCATCTTCTCTTCTCTCAAGCCAAACCAAAGACCACGTAACTCATGGCAAGCTCTTGTACTCTGAAATTATTAGTTCATAGAGATTTTCTTCTGTTTTTTTCGTAAGAACGGTTGTGTCTTAACCTGCAGCTATCAAATTCTCCTCTTTTTCCGAACTTTCCTTTACACGTTTTCGTGATTCTAGGTTTCCTTTACACCTTTTGTCCGCTTTGGCTAATTACGTATCACCGTCACTCTCATAGTTTTAAAACACACACCTACTAGGGGGAGGTTTCCACACTCTTATAAGTAATGTTTCGTTTCCTTCTCTAACCGATGTGAGATCTCACAATCCACCCTCTTGGACGCGTTTTAAAACCTTCAGGGGAAGCCCAAAGAGGATAATATCTTCTAGCGGTGGGTTTGGGCTGTTACATTGACAAACTACCTATGCACTACCATCACTGACGGTACAAATCGATTTCTCAAGCTGTCTAATCCTGCTATGTGCAAGTCTGTTTGGGTGCAGGAAAGTTTATCAAGAAGCAACAACAGACTCAGAATGATAATGAAATTAGAATGTCAAAATTTTATATTTTGAAAGTAAACTTTTACGTCCCAGGGGCAGTACGTTATTTGTCGTTGCTGCCCAGAGATATTAATCTCTCTCTCTTCTAATATTTTCTTTAATTGACAAAAGATCTTTCAGGAGTGCAGGAGCAGCATTGCGTCTCCAAGAAAGTGGTCTTCTTACAGCTGATACCATGGACAAAGCTGATGAATCAACCATTAAAAGCTTGATTTACCCTGTACGTTTTCTTTGAAATTATTGAACAATGGCACATAAATTTTCCCATTTCATTTGAATCACATGAATAGAGAAATCTGAAAAATAGCAGTTGTATACTGTGGCTGTTCTGTTCTTGTTGGGGCAGTTTCATTTTCTGTCTATAATTTAGAGTTCTTTTGTATCCATCTTGTAGGTTGGATTTTATTCTACAAAGGCTAAAAATTTGAAGAAGATTGCAAAAATATGTCTTATGAAGTATGGTGGGGACATACCTAGATCATTGGAGGAGCTACTTCTACTGCCTGGGATAGGCCCTAAGATTGCACATTTGGTATGACAGATTGTTTATTATTATTAGAAAAGAAGGAACTTATCTGGGTAATGGGTCTGCTTCTCATGGCTCCTCATCATGTTTCATATGTGGCATTTAGATCATGATTATGGCGTGGAACGATGTTCAGGGGATATGCGTCGATACTCATGTTCATCGCATTTGCAATCGGCTTGGATGGGTGTCTGGGAAAGGCTCGAAACAGGTAACTGTGGAATTTGTACTGGACTCTACTTGTTTTCTAACATGGATGGATTCACTTTAGATTCGTCCTTAATGGACTTGCCTCCATCAAATGAATCAAATTTTTCCTATTGATTTGAAGTATGCCACGCCTGAGTATCAACATCAATTCCATTAGTACTAGTAGAAGGATACCTTACATCAAAATCTGTCCCATCTAAGTGAAGATGCTCTCAAGAATAAAGTAAATTAAGAGATTTTGATTCTGAGTAGTTTGGGTAAGGTTAAGGTTGCCATCACCCATACAGGTGGTGTGTGATAATCAAGCTATAATGAGTATCACTAAGAATCTTGTTTATCAACTCAAGCCCACTGCTAGCAGATATTGTCTGTTTTGCCTCGTTACGTATCGCTGTCAACCTCACGATTTTAAAACATGTCTTTTAGGGAGAAGTTTTCACACCCTTATAAGGAATGATTCGTTCCCTTCTCCAACTGATGTGGGATCTCACAATCCACCCCATTAGGGTCCAGCGTCCTCGCTGGCACACCGCCCAGTGTCCGACTCTGATACCATTTTGTAACAGCTCAAGCCCACCGCTAGTAGATATTGTCCGCTTTGGCCCGTTATGTATCGCCGTCAACCTCACGATTTTAGAACGTGTCTTTTAGAGAGAAGTTTCCACACCCTTATAAGAAATGACTTCGTTCCCCTCTCCGACTGATGTGGGATCTCACAATTCACCCCATTGGGGTCCAGCGTCCTCGCTGGCACACCGCCCAGTGTTTGACTCTGATACCATTTTGTAATAGCTCAAGCCCACCGCTAGTAGATATTGTCCGCTTTGGCTTGTTACGTATCGCTGTCAACCTCACGGTTTTAAAGCGTGTCTACTAGGGAGAGGTTTCCACACCCTTATAAGGAATTCTTCGTTCCCCTCACCAACTGATGTAGGATCTAGGTCACAATATCCNCCCCCCCCCACCCACTAACGTAGGATCTAGCTTAAAATATGTTGAATTCTGTTGGCACTTCATCTTAGAAAATATCAATTATGAAGTGATTCAACTCCATTATGTTTCTACTAAGCAACAGATAGTAAGTATTCTCATGAAGTCATTACCTAAACCTAACTTGCTATAATTTGTATAGTCCTTTTCATGGCATTGCTATAATTTGTTATCTTCTTTCCTTTGCTAGAAAACTTCCTCCCCTGAAGAAACTCGAGTGGCATTAGAACTATGGCTGCCAAAGGAAGAATGGGTTCCAATTAATCCTCTTCTGGTATGTAATGTTTGTTTACAAATAGTTGCTACCCTGAGAACCATGATACAATGAATTTGATGCCATTATTTCCTTATAAGCGTACTTGGTCAAACGCAGGTCCAAATATTTTCCCTCGAATGCTAATATTCTTAAGACTGTTAAACGTGTCGTAATTGTACGTTCGCATATCCCTATTTGTATTCATACACGGTGTATAGAATGTTTACCCCTTGGGAAAACATTCTATTGCATCTACAAATGGGTATCTAGGTAGCTTCTTATTGATTGCCATTTGCAATAATTTATGCTTCTTTTTAGTCCAATGTACCCGTAGAAAATGTGAGATCCCACATCGGTTGGAGAGGAAAACGAAGCATTCTTTATAAGGGTGTGGAAACATCTCTCTAGCAAACGCGTTTTAAAAAACTTTGAGGGGAAGCCCGAAAGGAAAAGTCCAAAAAGGATAATATCTACTAGCGGTAGGCTTGTGCTGTTACTTGTTATTACAATTATGTTTATTTTTTTGATTGTTGCCATGATATATAGGTTGGATTTGGACAGACTATTTGCACTCCCCTTAGACCCAAATGTGGAAATTGCAGTGTTAGCCACTTGTGTCCATCTGCATTCAAGGAGACTTCTAGCCCATCTCCCAAATTAAAGCGTTCAAGTTCCACCAAGTAGCTTTGATCATCTTTTTGTATGAATTGAAAGGCTTAGTAGCCGCACATTTCCTTGTTGGGGGATTTCATTGGCCATTTTTGTGTAGAACTAACCTTGTTATTGATATATCAATGTTCTTGGAACATATATTTTGACAAAACTTTCACTACACTGTTTGGCCATTCATTTTAATTTTATGACAAAACTCTTAATATCCAAGATATCATACCTGATATATTATTTCACATATATGATATCATGTACGATATATGATATACGTTAGTACAAATCATGAGGAATTAATGATATTGAATTTACAAAACTTGGTTCGACATTACGTATTTTCAGCATACGAGCGAAACAGAAAGTAGCTCACCATTTAGCAACTAACAAGTTCGTATTTTTTATTTTTATGTTTTTTTGGCAACATCACGTTGAATTAGAGTTATCTTTACTGGCCTGAGTATAATCCTCAATATTTGGTCACTAAGAACTGTGTATCTTTAATCCAACTCTCAACAGAGGACATTAAAAGGAACCTCATGATGGCTGAAAGAAGCTGATGGATTGGCCTTGCTGTTACTGAGGAAGCTTGCTCTTCTTCCAGAGCCAATAGTTAACACGGATTGGATCGACACGTTCCAAGATTAAGCACACAGTGTTGGCTAGGTCGGGATCTGTTGGACTGTCATCTGGTGTCCTCAAAGCATCAACAGCATCTCTTAACTCTTGGCTTGGTTGGAAACCATGACAGAGAAGATTCATCAGGGTGCTCAAAGCAAATACGAAGTTTCTTTTACCGCTCAAAACTTTCAAGCAGACGGAAGAAACTTGTGGGGCAGTAATCCATGAGTGTGTGTCACCGGAATAAAGTCCGCGCAGATATCTCCAAGAACTCTCATTTTCAGGATGAGCAAGAATGGCTTCAACAGTATAACTCACTTCAGACTCTCTCATGGCTTTTAAGCCACCCAGTAATGGAGATCTGGTTATGACGAAGTATCTCTACCACAAACAACATAAAAATGCAAGAAGAATTAAACTAATAAGTTGAGAATGGTTAAATTATAGTAGATCATTATCCAATATTTTATATGAAAGACAATTATGTGTCTAAAATAGAAGTTTATAACAAAACCTTGAAATATATGGCATTCGTGACAGGAAAAATTCAAGAAACTTGACCAAACTAAAGGATGAAAAGAACAAAGTAATTTCATGCCCCACGGAAAAGTTTTAATTATATATAAAAAAAAATTATTAGAAAACAATGCAATGAGTCCACTAACACCAGGGTTTCTCTGTCTGTTGCTCCATACAAATTTGTTCCCTGAAAGATGCTTTTGTACTTCTTGTTTGGCATGCGCAAAGAACTAGTAAATAAGAATCTAAAAAGAAACAAATGTTCAATCCTTGGGGCATGGCAGAATAATATCTATGCCGAGAAGCTTCAATTTGTACTAATTTTTCTAACCTCAGAATTGTATGTTAGGAAGGAACAAAGGATTAGCTTGTCATGAATTTATTTTCTTAATCTAGATGAAGCCTTTCGAAACAGAATAGGCATGCCACCAAAAATGTGACACCGATCAAACAGAATCCCCAATCTAATTGGTAAAATTAATCTTTTTGATAAAATGGTAAAATAGAATCCCCACCAAGACTTTCGAAGGGGCATTGGCATTTGGTTAACTACAAGAGGGTTATATCCATCGACTCATGACCCATTTCTATAGTTTTTTTTAAGGTTAAATTACAAATTTAATATCGTTTGTGTCTATTTGGTCCCAAAACGTTAAAAAGTATCTTAACAGATTTTTTTAACTTTCAATTTTGTATCTAATAGGTCGTTGACCTATTTGACATTTTCAAGGATACAAATTGAAAGAAACAAGGCAAGTTCAAGGATACAATTTTCCTTAAGGGGCTTCCCTGTTTTGTTTTCTGATCTTTCATCATAGTTGCTAGGCTGTTTCTTCTTATGTTGTTTGCTGCTACCATTCATCTTCAGGATCTGATTCTTCCAACTTATATCTAGAATACTTTTGAATCCATTTATACATCTTTGTTGTCGTAGGTTATCAATTCCATAATATTCTTAGTTTCAAGCAGCAATTTTTACATTTTTACCCATAATTGATCGATGGCCACAGTCACTAATCTAATACCAATTTGATGGTTTAAATTAATAGAAATATTATTGATATAAGAAAATACAATTATAAAGCTCCAAGCACTTTTGAGAGGCCCGGTGCCCTCCCAAAGTCTGCCTAAATTCCCAGTTAGTTATATCTCAAGCATGCTGTCCATTATGTATACAGAATATGGAAATGTGCTTTTTTGCAAATGACTTTTGGAGCTACACATTATCTACTTTTGGCTGGAATTTTGTTGGCCTATGCAGGCATATTCTCCCTTTTCTCTTATGTGTTACTTGGTCATCCCTTCAAAGAAAAGAAAAAGACTCTTAGCTGAATTTCATGAGAGCTTTCCTATGGCGCCTATGGTTTGAAGAAAACAGTCCCTCTTCAACAATGCGAAGCATGCATTCTCATCTTTTATCAACTCTATATTTTCTTAGCATTATCTTGGAGCAAGCTAAATCCTCCTTTTTGTAATTACAGTTTATCTACTCTCATTACACATTGAACTAGCTTCTTGTAATTATTCATGATAGGTCCGTCCGTGGCTTCCTCCTCCTCATTGTCCTTAAGTTTCAAACGTCATCATCTTTCTGATAGAGAAACGTTAGATGTCGCAGGCTTACTTTCTATTCTCCATGATCAACGCTTGTGCGAGGGAGTCAGGACTTCAGGTTTTTTACCCCAGATTATTTTGGAGGCTTCTCATGCGTTCTTTCTTTCATTTGTTGTCTGTCCCTTTACCGCCTCAGTTCACATTTGCTCTCTCCTCACTCTAGGAGGTTAAAATCCCTAGGAAGAAGTTTTGTGTAACAGGTTTTACATGGGAGAGTCAATGCCATGAACTGAGTTCAAAAGTATTCTTACTTGCGTTGCTCTCATAGTAGTGGATCCTTGGTAGGCATTGGTCAAAGGAATTGCATCATCTGTTGGGGGGCTATCAGTTTGTTCAAACTCTCTGGTCTTGGTCGCTGAACTTGTTCGATTATGTTTTGTGTGGAATTGGAACATTTATGCTAAGATTCCATACGTGCTCCTGAGCTCTCCTTTTCAAGAAAAGGGCAAAGTCTTTCGGCATTCTAGTCTCTCTTTTTTTNTTTTTTTTTTTTTTTTTTTTTTTTTTTTTTTTTTTTTTCCATTTTGTGGGGTGTTTGGCAAAAGAGGAATAATAGAATCTTATGAGGGGTGGAGAGATCGTGCGACGAGGTTTGGAAGGTGGTGAGGTTTGATGCCTCCTTGCTGGCGTCCGTCACTCGGCCATTTTATAATTATGATCTTAGTTTGATTTGAATGCACTAGAGTCCCTCTAGTAGGTAGTGTTTTGGGTCTCCTTTTGTCGGGCTTGTTTTTTTTGTATGTCCTTGTATACTTTTTCATTTTTCTCAATAAATGCTTAACTTCTTACCCACAAAAAAAAAATACATTTCACCATATTACTGATATGGTTTTGTTTCCTAGAAAGATTATAATAGATTATAATAAATAAATAAAAGTCTGCCTAAATTCCCAGCTCCCAAAGCCATTATATTTTTAACCACCAAACTCAAACAAACCTATCCGTAAATTCCTAATATCTTATGCCAAAAATACTATATTTTTGACCACCCAGCTCTACATATATTCCTAATGAAGTGCCTCTACATCTACAAATGCTTCCTTTTCCAGTTATTTGGGTTTAGTTCAAAGATAAAGAAGCAGATATAAAACATGTCGCTAACCTGATTCCATGCAGAATTATTAAAAACATCTTCCTCTAGGAGCTCGTGACAATAGCCAAGTTCATCTTCCCATCCACCCAGTGCCTGAAGAACCCACTGCATTAGAATTAACAAAACCATGTCAATAAAATCTGGATGGAAAAATAAAGCCAAAGTTGCATTGCTTAGATTAAAATAACAATAAACTGTAGTAGATTGGAGATCAAACCTGTCTATGAGACCAGGCATGATAATTTTTGGAATCAAGAGAGAGAATATTTTTGGTGAATTCAATCTCTTTTCTTGAAGCATCAGTTCCCAGTTTCTGAGCAACCCATCGCCTATGGTGCCTGCAAAGATATTTCACAAAAATTCATGCAGGCCTATACTGATAGAAGAGAGGATAAAAAGAACAAGTAGGTAAAAAATTTAATGTTGGACGACATTCACAATCTCAGTCACTCAATGTAAAGTTTCGAGTTTATTTTTTTAACTTCAAAGGTATTTTTGAAAAAAAATACTGATGGTTTCCTTCCAAAAACTAACAGTAAAGTATTTTTAGTCTATTTTTTTTAAGTTTAAGGGTATACTTGAAACTTTTGAAAGTAAAAGGGTATGTTCTATAATTTAGCCTTTTTTTATGAGAAAAAGGAACTTTCATGGAGAAAGAAATGAAAGAATATAGGGGCATACAGAAAAATAAGTGCACAAAAAGGAAGCCAACTACAAGAAGGAACTTCAGTCCAATAAAATGACACCTAGAGAATAATTACAAAAAAGCATAAACAATGACGCCCCAAGAGAAAAAGACTATAACAAAGGACCAAACATAACTTGATGAAATCTCTCTCTATCTCAAGATTCTATTGTTTCTCTCGCTCCACTGATGAAATCTCTCTCTACTCTTGAAAATTCTATTGTTTCTCTCGCTCCACCGATAAAATCTCTCTCTCCTTTTGAAGATTCTATTGTTTCTCTCTCCACATCCCCCACGAAATAGTACAAACTCTAGCCTACTACCAAAAAAAAACATTTCTCGAGAAAACCTGTTTGAACTACAAAAAGATTTTTATTTACTGCAATTACCTCCACCTATGAAAAACAAAAACACATTTTGCAAGGCGGCTTTATTACCAGGCAGGCCAATGCCATTTCCAGCTCTTGAAAGAAAGATGAAATATTATATATAATTTGATTGTGATAACTTAACGTAAGAAAAAAGCTACAATGCTTTCATATTTTAAGTTCGATTAAGTAAACCATAGTCTGATCTATATCTTAAATGCAGCCTAATATCAAGCAACAGATTAAAAATTTGAATAAAAAGGAAAAACTTCAAGCTCATTAATTCAAACATTAGACTGACCATATCTGATAGTTTTTGGTGTTAGACTCAGCAATGTCATCAAGGAAATTTAGTTCATCATGCAAATTAACATTAAGAGCCTCGAGTATCAAGCGCCTAAAATGCCAGACCTGCAAAGAAGAAAAAACTTCATTAACCTACTTATAAAGGTAAAATTAAATGAACCACCTTATACATAAGCTCATTACAACAAGTGTAGGTTTTAGAATGATCTGTATTTAGGTTGAATTAAAAAGTCTACAAGCTTTTAATGAAATTAATTGAAGTTTGAATTTAGTTCGTAAGGCTGAATTGACACGTGCTGCACTACTAATACATAATAATTCTTTCATATCAAAGGATTTTCCAAGACAGAGAAAGAAGCCTGGAGGAATTATTAGATCTATCCATCTTTATGGCTTTTTTATTGGTGTAAAAGCTTTTCACGTTTTTGCAACCATAGGCTTAGTGTTCTCATATTCAACAAAGAAAACAGCTCTACCATGCATTTGAGCTTCATCAACGAAAATGACCATTGTTCTACATTCTTAAACATTTCAACATGATGGGATGGAGTTTCTCAAATTACAGCTTGTTGGAGCTTTTATAGTCCCTATGAACGGAAGGAACAACCAGATATCCAACAACAAATCCCCCTCTTTTGAGAGGTTCTATGAGTTGGTTTTTTCCAAGATTTAACTAGATGAAAATGTTTATTCTCTCCCTTTAAAATTCTAGCTTAAATGATCTTTCGGCTGATTGGAAGGTGGAAGGTTTTATTTAAGCTTCCTTCAGCTTGACCTTTCTGCTTCCTTATGAATCCCTGGGTTTGATCTATATGTCCATCTGACTTTCAAATTCCACACTAATGATGGTTGGTTGACACAAATGCTGGTTAATCAAAATGTATTTTCCCTCCAAAAGATCATTCATTGGCCTTCCATATAACCCAATTGATGTTTTGCTATCAGCGAAAAACGTCCAGTATTCTCGTAGTACCTACTCCCTAGGTTCATGCTAGGATATTTTCTTTTTTAAAGAATCATTCAATATTGTTGGACCCACATCATTCTTAAAAGATGTTGGCATGGAAATCAATTAATGTGGAGTAATACTCATACTACCATAATATAGGAAATTTTCCCTTGTTATTAGATAACCATTTTTCAACATTCATGGTTACTAAAGAAGGTTGCATGGATCCATTTCATGTCCTAACACCATTTGTAAATAAATCTCGGGCATTCAAATAGTCACTTAAGACTAACTTATAATACTTTGGGGCTGATGGGGAACAGAAGGCGAAACATCCCCATGATTTTGATTGTTGTTGGAAGAAAACCACTTACATTCTTTTCCACCTTGATACAAGTTGAAGTACAATCCAACCTGTTGAAGGTTTTAGAAGAAATCCTAATTAGAATGTCAAAATGTTTGTGAATTGCAAAGTGCAACAATTCCTATAAGTTAAAGGTAATTATCTAATGGAAATCCATCCTCCTTATTCTTTGTTAAATTCTGGTTTGTTATGCTTTTCATCAGAGCATTTCTCCAGGTAGTTCAAACGATTGTGGATAACCTGCCTGACAAAGAAATTAACCTTTTTTAGAATCTTGATCTTCCAGAGGGCCAAAAAACAGTATCTAATGGGAGAAGGGTCCAATAAACAGCGAAAGAGTGAAGTACAGAAGAAGCCCCTCCAAGGATTAGAACTCCAAATCCACACATCCCTCCTCTCATCCCTAAAATCTGAAAATTTCAACTCATAAGTTTAGTGGCCTGCATGTACAAAGCTCTTTCCAAAGTTAAAAGTTAAGAGGCCAGAGGTTATTCTTTAAAGAATTTCACTGTGATAAAGTGCCTTCAATAAAGGCAGACAAATTACATATCCTATTCTAATTCGAAATGAAAGTAGTGGAAGATTATAGAATATGAAACAAGTAAGGGAGATCTTTAAACTGGATATAAAGAAAGCACGTGATAGAGTCAATTGGGAATTTAGAGAGGAAAGGGTTTCAAAATCAATGGATTTATTGCATTAAAGGGTGTATATGTTGAAGAAAATATTTTCATACTCTTAAATAGAAGACCTATAAGAAGAATGCGTGGCCACAAAAGGTTTAAGAGAAGGAGTCCGTTTTTTTTGTTGGAACAAGAAATGAAACTAATTAGAACTTTAGAAGAAGCATCAGGGTTGAGGAAAAACTGAAGGAAATCATGAGATTATAGGAAATGGCAAGAAAGTTGGGATGCCTGTTTGAGTCTCTCTTTCTATATTATTTTCAGGCATGTCCTTTTGAGCTAAACTAGTCAAAAACGATATAAAAAGCATTCAATGAAACAAGTAACCACACACAAAACCTTCGATTATCCTAGGAAATTCTCCCTGGGACACAGAAGGCAAAGATAAATGACATGAGAGCAACACACATTTTTTGCAGCATCCAAGATCAATATTGAATAACTAAACACATTCCTCTTTCCGTATAAATATTGCAATAACTAGTTCAAGCCAAAGTACCTAGGCTAGCAAAGCAGTTTCAAAATAATTGCCTAAATGTATTCATCGATTCTAAAATAGATAGCTCTGCTCGACAAAATCAAACCCTAAAACAAATGAAGCCCATCATCAATCACTCATCCACCCCAGTCCAAGTACAAATCTAAATCTAAATCTAAACGGCCATCGAGTCCTTGAACAACAGATATTCCAAAGATGCTGCAAGTTCCAGAATTCCACTCCACCAAACTTCCAAGAAAAATTAGAAAACAGAAAAAAGAGAGGGAGAAAGAAATTACAGTGTAATTGCCAGGATTCATGGCAATGGCTTCGGCAGTGAGGTCGAGAGAGCGAGGAGAACGCTCATCTGCTCTATATACAGCTCGGAAGTAATTCATGACCTCAGCGAAGTCTTCTTTGTAGGCGATCGCCACAATCGGATTCGGACCATCGTCCTGCGGAAGCGGAGTAACGTCCGACCACTCCGGACGCTCACTCAGCGGGATCCTATCGTCGGAATCCATCTCTGTTGCTGGCTAAACACGCAACAGCAACCGCAAAATTGAGAAAAGAAAGGATCAAAACTCAGAAGACTGTGAGTGGAAGTGGGAGTTAACTAAGGATCATGAACAGCTCTTCCACTTTGAACTGTATTCCGACGGCGACCTTCTTCTCAATTCTCACTCACATTGGTGCAGATAAGCTCCGTGACATTTAGGAACTTCGTACTAGTCTATATATTTTAAAATCTTAAATATTAAATTTTTAATTTCATTTATGGCACTCTCCCTCTATCAAATTGACGTGGGACCGCCCCAAATCTACCCCTTTTGGGCTCAGGGTACTTACTGGCACACCGTCTCATGTCTACCCCCATTTGGAGCGAGAAGGCTGGCACATCGTCCGGTGACTGGCTTTGATACCATTTGTAACGACCCTCGTCCGGTGATTGGCTCTGATACCATTTGTAACGACCCTCGTCCGGTGATTGGCTCTGATACCATTTGTAACGACCCAGATCCACCGCTAGCAGATATTGTCCTCTTTGAGCTTTCCCTTTCGGGCTTCCCCTCAAGGCTTTAAAACGCGTATACTACGAGAAGGTTTCCACACTCGGGTGACTTGTTCTCCTCCCCAACCAATGTGGGACATCACACTTTGAAATTGCTCTTGTCTAAATTTGTGTCCCTCCCTCTCTAGAAATGTTAATAGATATTTGCCTTCATTTTCGCAAGACGGTAACCGATAAGGTCGACTATCACTATTTTATTGTATTAATAGATATTTGCCATGTCCATTACTGTTTGTTCTATTATCGACCACATTTTAGCTAAACTCCTTATCACAAATTTGATGAAACCGCTATCTTTTTAAAGGTTAAAGGAAGGTAAGAGACTTTATTTTCGTCCGATTATAACTTCCCAGAATCGAATTCGTGATTTTCATGACAATGGTCACCAATACAGAATGATTGAGTTATTTTCTCTATTAAAAAAAAAAAATCTAAAATTTTATAAACTTAATCAGTGATTTATCCATCTAAGTTCAAACTTCTTGCCACTCTATTTTGGTCGGTTATGATCTTTGAGAATGGTTTTCACAATGATCATCTAATACAAAATGATTGAGTTATTTTCTCTATTAAAAAATTATAAATAAATACATATTATGAAGCAATCTGTAGCTCTTTGGCCCGTGTAAGAATTTTTTTTTAAAGTGGTTGTAGTGAAAATTTAATCGGTAAGCACGACTCCATTTGAAAAGAAAATAGTTATTTATGTTAGACGAACACGACTCTCCACAATGGTATGATATATTGTCCACTTTGAGCATAAGCTCCCATGAGTTTGCCTTGGGCTTCTCCAAAAGGCCTCACTCCAAAAGGCCTCATTCTAATGAAGTTAATATTCTTCACTTTATTCCCTAGCCCCCAAAAGGCTTCATACCAATTGATCATTCTCTAGCAGATGTGGGACTTCCATCATCCAACAATTTAGTTGTGCTCATGTATACACCAATTCCCGTTCTTGATCCCCGATGTCCTGCCTCGGTTTCTAATGGCATTGGACGGCGGCGGCGGAGGCAACGGTAGCGATTCTTTTGGTGGCAAACTCTTCACACGAGTTTACAATGTCAGACAAATTATTACAGACCGGTGCCGAAGACGGAGTAGAAAAGTTCTGCAATTGAATCTCAATATCTTCGGTATTTAAGTGATTGAACTGTGAAAAATTTGTCATCGAAGCCGGATTGTAATTCGAGAGATTGAACTCCGCGTTAGAGCTCGAATTAGCGACAGGTTCGAGGGACAACGGATCGGCATAATTAGATTTAAAATCATAACCTTCACGCTATGATAAAGGATCATCAACTGCTGAATATATCTTAAGATAATTATCCAGAGCAATCTCCGCCTCTGTTTTGGATTTGCCAGGGAGGCTAAAACCTTGATTATTCTCAATCGACTGATCCCGCTGAATATTCATCTCCGGCGGCATTGTGATCGCCGCCGCCTCAAAAGCCGCAGAGATCCACGGTTCATCAAACTGCGTCATCTGATTTGAAGGCATCGCCAGGTCCGGATTCTGATCGAGATGTGGAGGCGACGGAGGAGAAGAGGAAGAAGAAAAATTGCAATCACTAGATAAGCTAAAACAATGATTATTCTCAATCAACTGATTCTGCTGAATATTTATTTCCGGCCGCATTGTGATCTCCGCCGCCTCAAACGCCGTAGAGATCCACGATTCACCAAACTGCTGCATCTGATCGAGATGTGGAGCAGAGGAAGAAGACAAATAGCGATTGTACTCCATAATCGAAGGATTTTAGAATGGATTTGGGATTTTCTTGAACTCAAATTCTTCGAAACGAAGACGCTTGACGCTTCTGTGCACGAAGAAAGATTTATGGACTAGTTCTGGAATTCTAAAAGGAATAGGAATTCAATGACAGTTCGCCTTCCAATTGGAAAATATTGGATCAGGATATCTTTAGATTCAATCGACCAGTTCATTGGTTCAAATTTTATTTTCAAACATCTAATTAACATATGCAATTCATTTGAAAAACTCTCCTATAAAAAGGGTTGAAGAGTAAACTATATATATATATATATTTTAAATCTCTCAGAACGAGCGCTCAAATGTGTGTTTTCATTATTTTAAAATTATTGTTATTTAGTTTTCGCGAATATTTTAAAATAAATTTCACACATATTAGATATGCAGTGACAATTTTATTTTAGTAATAAAAATTAGGGACGTTACACAAACATGAAGAACTAAAATAGTACCTATCCCGAACCAAAGGTGTAATTTTTTTTTTTTTATTGTATTTATTATTTTCCATTGTAATTTTTCTTGTCAACATTAATAATAATAAAATGTTATTGTAGTAATGGAAAAAATTTAGAGAAGAGGCTAAAATGGTAATTTTCATCCGTGGTTTCTTTTATTTTTAATTATTTTTAGAAAAGTATTCGGTCGGGTCGGGGTTCTAGGTACAAAACCGACCCGACCCGAAACCGATTTGACTGAAGTCGGTTCGGTCGGTTTGCTCACCCCAATTCCTCCCCTCTTTCACGATTATCCCTATTTGTAGAAGGGGCTAGGGTTTTCTCTCTTTCTCTCTCCCTCATTTCCACCGTCTCTCTAGCTCGATTCTTGGCTTGGCAGGTTCCTGATCGCTTCGGTATGTAATTTTCTTGTGCTTTTTTTTGATGTTTTTTGTCGCTTTGAAGATCTTTTTCTTTCCTCCGACTGAATCTCTTGTATCAGGACTGCGTTCTTTTTGTGATTTTGATTGGAATGATCTGCCTTTTGTTCAGCACGATTCAAATCTTCCTAATATGGAGATTAGAGGGATGCCTTCTAATTTCTAGGTTCTGATCGTTTTTAGTACCGTGCTGACCTCTCAATTTGAGCATCTTTTCTTTTATGTGATGTAAATTATGGGAATTAATGATTTTGGAGAAGGAAAAGAAAAAATAACGCTTATGATTCTCTCTTATTTCAAAGTACGAAGCAAAAGACTAGAAATAAGAAGTGAAAATATTGTTGGACGGGCCTAGGATTCATCTTAGTAATCATGATCGTGAGAGATGATGCCCCAGTTTGAAAATATTTATTGAACATTCAAATTGTTAGATGACTCTTTGCAGCCTATGTTAGAAAACTTACCTCTCTGCTTTTTTAGCGGCTGGAATGAATCCTTTGTTCAAGAGCACTTTTATCTTAATTATGTACTTTATATGGCGAATCTTGATGATCATGTATTTATGATATCGACATACGTGATGTGTGGAATATTATGAGTATTGCTCTGGTCTGCGCCTCTGAGTTGTGGTAGCTAGGCATTGAGGGTACCAATCCTTTTACAGCTGTTAATTTGATCAATTTTAGGGGAAAAAAAAAAAAAAAATATCGTCGTAGCAACTAATTAACCTTTCTTCTAATTACTTGAATCTTGATTATCAAATGTCCAAGCTAGTAATGGACTAATGTTTGTGGGAATTGTTAGTCCATTACAGAGACATCACACGGGACTTAGAAAAGGGGAAAAGTGATAATCGTGGCTGTTTCCCCAAGAAAAATCTCGTCAAAGTGCCTAACCTGTTTTTCCTTCTTCAAATCGCTCTAATCATGAATATCAATTATCCAAACTAGCAACAGACTAATATTTGTTGGAATCATCAATTAATTAGAGCAACACCACATGAGACTTAGAAAAAAGGAAAAGTGATACCTTGGTAGTTACCCCAAGGTTTAGAAAATAATAGGTGCTAGAATGGTTGGATGAACAGATCAACAAAAGAAAGGAAGATACTGTGGGTTGCTTTTGGTGGTTGAGGTAAAATATTTGAATTGCTTGATTAGAAAGATGCAGGGAAAGAGAGATGATTTTGTTTAATTCAAGAATAGATTTGTTGAATCTCTAGTTCATGCTTTTGGACCAACCATACCTTCTCAGTATACAAAAGAAAGGGTAACATAGGGTTTGAATCCGGTTCTTTTATGTTGATTCTAACTGGCTTTTGCTTCACCTTCTGTTTAGTAAATGCGAGGAAACACTGTTTCTGAAGCACTCGTTTATTCATTTCTGATATTTGGTTAGGTTAATATCATATTTACTGAGTCTGTCAAGTAGATTCATTGTGATTTCTTTTATCTTTTTGTCGGTTTATGTTCCACCATAGACAAGCTGAAAATATCATGTTTAGCAGATAATATTGGATCGTTTGGTGAAAGATAGTATCATGTTTAGCAGATAATATAGCATACAGGGAAAAAATGGCTTGCTTCTAACATTACCAACTGGAAATGATAAATACGTGGCTGTTCTGTTCTTGTATGCGCTGTTTAAACGTTTGGGCCAATTGTTTTGTAATTTATTTTCTTTCTTTGTGTTTTGTTTAAGTAGACAGAAGTTATGTAGTTAAGACTAATCTAAATTCTAACTATATCAAGAGTGCAAAGTTGGAGTTCTACATTATATGTACTTAATGACTTGAAATATGAGTCTACGAGGTTGTGATGACTGTGTGTTGGTGGTATTGCAACTACTCATTGCATTTCAAATGTAACACAGAACAGTAAACATGCCGAAGAACAAGGGAAAGGGAGGAAAGAACAGGAAGAGAGGAAAGAACGAAGCAGATGATGAGAAGCGTGAGCTTGTTTTCAAGGAAGATGGTCAGGAGTATGCTCAGGTTCTCAGAATGTTAGGGAATGGTCGGTGTGAGGCGATGTGCATCGATGGAACAAAGCGTCTTTGCCATATCCGAGGGAAGATGCACAAAAAGGTTTGGATCGCAGCTGGTGATATAATACTTGTGGGTCTTCGCGACTATCAGGATGACAAAGCTGATGTCATCCTCAAGTATATGCCCGACGAAGCAAGGCTTTTGAAGGCATATGGTGAACTTCCTGAGAGCACACGTCTCAACGAGGGTATTGCTGGTGGTATCGATGATGAGGATGATGGTGGGGCCGATGACTATCTCGAGTTCGAGGACGAAGATATCGATAAGATATAGATTTGTTAGTAACCTCTTTACATTTGGAGTTTAGAATGGTGTGGATGGTTCGTTATATGGATTTGCTCCACTGTTGTTGTGCACTCTTCTGTTGTTCTGCTGGTGAATTGGTATTTATTGCCTTAAAAATCTAATATTGATATATACACACATAAATGCCTAATTAAACTTACCTTCCATTTTCCTTTGCTTTGCTTTGCTTGCTTGAGTTTTATCAAAGAATTCAGATGCTCATGTTCGTCTAATTTGAATATAACCCAATTGATTAAGAACGTAGTACAATATAGTTATTAGATTATATTATCGTTTAATTTGAGCATAACTTAATTGATTAAAATAGTAGTACAGTATGAGTATTAGATAGTACTATATACTTATTAGATTATATTATCGCTTAATTGGAGTATAACTCATATAATTATTAAATTCATTATCGTCTAATTTGAGTATAATTCAATTGATTAAGACCATATTACAATATAATTATTAGATTATATTGTCGTCTATTTGAATATAAACTCAATTGATTAAGATCACAGTATAATATAATTATTAGATTATATTATCATCTAATTTTAATATAACTCAATTGTAATACAATATAATTTTAATGTCCAAGTAAAATAATTAAAATATATGTGACACGAGTCATTATTAGGTAATTTACTATAATTTAGTGTCTTTTACTAAATACTATAATATGCTTTATTTATTTATTTAAAAATGAAATTTACAGAGTACTATTTTTGCCCCTCTATAATAATTTAAATCAAAACTTAATAAAAAAATATTGTAAACAATTTTTAAATTGTAAATTTAAGGATGGAAGAGTTAATTTTCTTTAAACATTTTAAAATTTATTTAGAATTTTGTCAAAAATGCGTAAAGAATTAGGGCCGATTGAGCGGGAAGCTGTGAGAGGTATCAGATAAAAGCTTCCATGGCGGGAATCGACCTAAAAGGAACACACAATCGAAAACGCTCTAGAGGGGAAGTGAGATTTGGTAGTAAACCGACGTAGTGAGAAGAACTCAGCAATGTCTTCGCAAGATCCACTCCCGAAATGGGCATCGAAGCCTTGTGTTATGGGCATCGACGAAGCTGGTCGAGGCCCTGTTTTAGGTTTTCTATTTTCCTATTCGTTTTCTTCCATTTCTGCATCTTTAACACCGCTTCGATTATCTTATTTTGGGATGTGATTTTGTGTATTTTGTTTCTGATATATTACTGCGTTTGATCTCAGGGCCAATGGTGTATGGATGCTTGTACTGTACTCGTTCCTATTTGAAAGAACTTTCGTCTTTGAATTTTGCAGGTTTAGCTTTTCTAAACGATTGATGCTTCTACCGATTTTATTTTAAGTGTTTTTCATCATTTTTCAGTTTCGTTTACTTTTCTTCCAATTTTTGATGTTTTGTTTTGCATCTAGACTCAAAAACATTGAAAGAAGAGAAGAGGGAGGAATTGTTTGAAGGTTTGAAGGCTAATGAGTCAATTGGATGGGCTGTTGATGTCATAGATCCTCGGGAACTTTCATCCAAAATGCTAAATAAGTCAGTATTTGGTGGTTTATAAATTCTTTCATTTGCACAAACACTCTAAGCTAACGGATAATGATTCTTTAACAACGGAAGGCAAAATGTTAAGTCCAACATAATGTATCATATGAGAACTTTCACGCCTGGGTTTTTTTCTGAAGTTTTTGTTTTTATTGTTCAACAGAGTAAAGATAAACCTAAATGAAATATCACATGACTCTGCAATGGGTCTGGTTACCAAGGTTCTAGGCATGGGAGTTCTTTTAACTGAGGTAACTCTCTCCCTGGTTTCTTGCATTCATGAGTCAGTTATGCGATTTTAATATAGTATTTCTTTCAACAAGAAATGAAATTGCCGTTGATAGATGAAAAGAAATAGAAATTGTTAAGAACACACTCTCTCAACAGAGAAAGCAGAGGCAACAACTTGAGAAGATTGGATAGCCTTTGGTAACTTCCAATTATTTTTTGTATGCCTTTGTATATTCGTTCATGAGAGTTAGCAGGATGCGACATGTTCTTTATGAGGAAGATCTGTAAAAATTAAAATTTGGAAAGTTATATTCATGATTTATTCAGGTCCATAAGATAGAGGGAAAGAAAATCCCCATTCAGCATATCTCATCTTCCATTGCCTTCAAACTTTTTTGTTATCAATTGATGATTTGAAGTCATTTGCAGATTTGTTCTGCCCCAAGAACAATGTTAGATCAATCACTTCTATTTATTTTCAGGTTTATGTGGATACTGTTGGAGATCCTGAGAAGTACAGAATCAAGTTATCTGAAAAATTTCCCAATGTAAAATTTGTAGTTGCAAAGAAGGCTGATAGTTTATATCCTGTTGTCAGTGGGGCAAGCATAGTTGCAAAGGTAATGCTGATGCGTTCTTTTAAGATCTGGCATTCCAACCGTTTCCCACTCAAATTCATCACTTTGACTTGTAGGTCACAAGAGATCGTGTGTTGCGGGATTGGGCATTGGAGGAAACAGCTGAAAACATGCATAGAAACTTTGGTTCTGGATACCCTGGAGGTTAATTTCATCCTCTAAATATTTTTTGCAGCATACTATAATCACGTTTTCACTTCACTGGGTGAAATCACTAGTGCTCTTATGATTTAATCTATGTAGATCCAACAACTAAATGTTGGTTAGAAGATCACAAGCACTCGGTATTTGGGTTCCCCACATTGGTCCGCTTCAGTTGGGGTACCTGCACTTCATATTTCAAAGACATTGTTGAAGTATCATGGTTAGTTTTTACTCTGCCTTGCAAGTATTATATTTCTTTGCAGAATTAGCTCATTATGCCCTTTTATGTTCTCCACGGTATAAAAAGGACAGGCTTTGTTGTTTAAAATGCTATATATTTTCTTTTAGCTCGTTATCCCCTATTGGACTAGGTATGTTGTTTGAAGTGCGTTTGTTAGTGATGGTGGGATTGATTTAATGAAAGCAGTCTTAAAAACAAGTTTGAATATCATATGGAGTTTAGTAATTAATGATGTACAATTGTTTATTGATGTAATGCACTTCGCATTCTTGCTGGATCATCATCCTGCTCTGATGTACTGAGATGTTCGGTTCTTTCCCATTCTAAATTAGAACTTGATTTGTTCACTGAAAATGAATGATTCTTCCTTTATTCTAGAATATAGTTTTGTTTGGTGCATCCCACTTTTATTGTACAATAGTTAGATATCCAAATAGTTTTGGTTCGTTCTTCGGGTCTACTTCGTGATACACCCACGTTCAGTGTTTTTTTAAACATTAGTGAGTGTTTAGACTCTAATCTCACAGGGCAAAACCCTGACATTTAGTTGTCAAGAAACTCACAAGATTGTAATATTCTAGGTAAGTGACCATGACCTCCATACAATTTGAACCCATTCTTCAAAATCCTTTGCGGCTTGGCCAACCTAGGATGGCTATGCCTAGTTTCTGTTCATCAATTTAGCTTCTCATAAATCATCAAATAAGCATAATATGATCCATTTGTTTACATATGAGCAGAAAATTTGTAACGGCCTAAGCCCACCGCCTTTTCTTCTTTGGGCTTTACTTTTCGGGCTTTTCCTCAAGGTTTATAAAACGCATCTGTTAAGGAGAGGTTTCCACACCCTTATAAAGAGTGTTTCGTTCTCCTCTCCAACCGATGTGAGATCACCCTCTTTGGGGCCTAGCGTCCTTGCTAGCACTCGTTCCTTTCTCCAATCAATGTTGGACCCCCACCAAATCCACCCCCTTCGAGGCCCAGCGTCCTTGCTGGCACATCGCCTCATGTCCACCCCCCTTTGGAACTCAGCCTCCTCACTGACACATCGCTCGATGTTCGGCTCTGATACCATTTGTAACGGCCCAAGTCCACTGCTAGTAGATATTGTCCTCTTTGGACTTTACTTTTCGGACTTCCCCACAAGGTTTTTAAAACGCGTCTGCTAGGGAGAGGTTTCCACACCCTTATAAAGGGTGTTTCATTCTCCTTCCCAACTGACGTGGGATTTCAAAGAATTAGACGCCGAAACTTCTCATACTTCCTTGACACTGACTCAAACTTCAAAGTGTTATGGAAGTTGTTTTGATTATGGAATCACTATGATGTAAGTTTTCTTTTCTCTATGTGCTTGATGTCCAGGGAGTCAGACAAAGTGGATGAAGATGGGGCAACGGGTGGAAGTGGTAAGAAACAATTAAGACTAAGCAATGTTGGTATCACCACATCCAAGAGAAAGAGTGAAGAAATTGAATCAAATGCGAAAGGACGGTGCAAATTTTTCCAGGCTAGAAAACTCGAACAACTCACTCACTTCTGAGAGTTCAATTTCATTCTATTGTTTCGACCATCCTCCTCTTTTTGATAATCAACTCAATAGCTGATAAGTGCTATTATCTGGTTTGGCTGTGTACTAATGTAGTTATAGATAACTAGCTATGGTACTGGCATCAATGTACATGACTTCCTCCATACCCATTTCAATGTCTGATAATTGTTTTGGAATTCTTGAAACGTTCTTGTTTATATACATTTTGAGAAGTGTTCTTAGTTCTCTCACCCTTTCAAAAGTTGGTCAAGTTCCTTTTAAAGTTTTTATGGTCTTTTCATTGTTACATTATGATTTCAATCAATTTTATTTATTTATGTGATTATGAATTGATTCTAATTAATGAGATTATGACTCGATTGTGTAGAATCAAGTAAAAATAATTTTAAATGATTAATAGAAACACTATATTAATTTACTTCTTTAGAGTTTAAATGATCAGAACTTTCGAAAATAAATTAATTTTCATGTGAATAAAAATATATTTTAAAATATGTTTCTTTAATAAATATGTAAAAATAACAAAATTATTCGTGTATTAATTCAATATAACATTTTTCAAAATTTGAGATTATTAAAATTATACAGTTGACATACATAAATTGCAATGTTTAATTAGGTTTTAAAATTTTGATATATTATTATTATTATTAATTATTTTTTTTTAAAAAAAAGACTTTTAATTTAATCATTAAAAAAATTCGTTCGATTATATATTTCAATCAGCAGCAATTTCCATGGAGAACAGAACGGAGGGAGAGCTCAGACAGGCGGGAAGCCGTCGAATCTGCGCTTAAACGCCGACTTCCCACACAATTCTCATCTCTTGGTTTAATTATTCACGACGTTCATAACGCAATGTCCACACAGCGCATCAGTTTATCTCTCTTGTTCTTCCAATTTTTCCTCCTCTTTCCTTCAATAATTTCAGCTATCAGGTGAGTTTTTTTCACTTTCAGTTTCTAATTCATCCCATCTGCGTTGTTCTTTCTAGGATTTTGGCCTTTCGTACTGTTCTGTTCCCGATTACAGAGAAACCAAACGGAAGAATGTTGCTGTTTAGATTCTTGAATTTTGGAATCCATTTATAAATGGATTTTCAGTCTCTTTAGTTTTCTTAATACTCTTTACGAGTGGATTTTCTCGTGATCTTTTATGACTTACAATTTTTTCTTGCCTTCGCTATTGATGGGTTAAATACTGTATGTTCTATATTCATATCATTTTGTTTCTATGCCATCATAGCTATATTTCAGTTTGTTTACTAAATTATTGTTCTTTTTTTTTTCTTTTTTTTTTATTTATTTATTATTGAAGGAATAATATTGGGTTAGCAGTAAATAGATCATGTAGGAGCACTGTTCAGGGAAGATATTTACTGGCTGATGATAGTGGTAAGCATTTCTTTCGTTAACTCGTAGTGCTACTTCGTTTTTTTATTTTTTGCAGTTACATTGAAATTTCCTGAATATGTGCCTTTCTTTTACTTATTTTCAATTTTTTTTTATTAGGGGCGTTTGAAAAATTTGATGAACAAGTTAGTTTTAAATTCTTTGTTCTTTTTTGTGCGAGTTCACTTGGATTTGTTTGATTCACAGTTCTTTGGTTGGGCCACAGTGATAAATCTCTGATCTTGAAGATGTCTGCCACTTAATCTAACTTTTAGAAGGAAAATCATTAGAGCTATTATATGGAATTGCATATTGCCTAAAATAGCCATGAGAATTACAAAAAGCAAGACCAGCGGGCTATAAGAGATTTAAGGCTGTAATTAAAAAAAGTATGGGGAGATTTTACACCAAGATAGGGAAGTATAAATAAGGTGCTCCTTTTCCTTCTTGAAAGGGTGACCCATAAGAAGCATCTGGAATGTGAGTGGAACACTGGGGAAGACCAAATGGTAGCGTTGACGCGTCCATGGCTGATTTCCTAAACGAGGAAAGGTTTTGACAAAGGGAACACTAGGGGGCCTTTCCATATATTCGTGTATAGGTTCTTATGATGTAGACTACCACTGGATGATAATTTGTAAGAAAGATATCTAGTTTTGTAGGAACCTTTAGTATCTAGGGTTCATTTCCATTGGTCTTCCACCGTAGGTCTAGAAGGGGGTTGTAAAAGAGTGGATCAGAGGGACAACTCAATGATCTTTTCTTTTGTAAGGTGTCTTCTTAAGCCAAGATCCCAAGAGGCATTATTTCTGTTCCAACATGCCGCAGTAGTTGATTTCTTGCGGCTTGAGAGAGTGTGAAGTCTGGAAGGCAGCTTTGAGAGGAGATGAACCCCAATTGTCAGTCCAAAAGGATATGGACTCACATTGTTGTCAAGGATCAAATCTTCTTGCTGTTGAATATATTTCCTTGGCCTCTTGAATGTTTGAGCTTGGATTGACTAGAGTGGTTGTTAGTCTCATCCCTCTTGTATACAAAATCATTATCAGAGTTCTCTTCAAAAACTGGAAACAGTCCTTCCATATGTTTAAGCTCCATTTTCAGCAGAGAGCGAGAGAGAGAGAGAGAGAATTGGGAGACTGTAGATTGACTATCTTAGACCCCTTAAATTGGCCTCAAAACCTGCTGTTAGATGTTCTGTGTTGGTGCTGCCCTGCCTACTGCTTTTTGTTATGCTCTTCTTAGTCAATGTTTACAGTGATACCTTCATCTTGTTCATTATTAATTTCTACCACCTCTATTTAGATATTCATCTGTGAGTTTAATTATCAATTATTACCTCTGCCTTTCTTGGCTATGACAATACTCATGTATTCTGCTTATAATCTTATCTAGATCTTAATAGTATTCTAGAGAATACTAAAAATTCTGGAAAGTCCTGAAACTTTTTACGTACATGTTTTGTCAGAACTTGTAACTTCTGGAAAGTCCTAAATGTATACTTCTTCCATTCAGCATAATTATTGTGCTCTCATGCAGGCTATGTATGTGATGCTTCGTCTTTTGATCCACTATCTCGTTGCTGCCTAGGGAAAGGGGAAAAATTTCCTTGTCAGTGAGTTTTTTTCCAGATAAATCTTTGATGGCTCATGATGAGTGTAAGAGCTCGAGCTCTGTCGAGCATAGTATTTATTTTTCTGCTTACAATTTGCAGTGGATGCAATCTTGTTTCACAATGTTGTAATTCCTACGAATATTGTGTTTCATGCTGCCAGGATCCTTCAAGGGTATGATGGAATTCTTCTTGATTCTTATAATGCCTCATTCTGTTTTTATTTAGTCTTCTTTTTCCTTATGAATTTGAGCTGGAATCTAAAAATTGGCGCCTTTCTGGATGCTGCTTGCAGACAAAAAGGGAGCAAATACTAAAAATAAAAATTGCTAAGCCTTCCACTGCAGGTGATGATGTACTTATAGAAAAATTAATTTTGTTATTCCAAAGACATTAATTAAATATTTCAAACTACGCTAAATCTTGCAGGGACATATGCCGGTGTGTTTGATTTCTGTGTTGGGAGGTGTCGTCATAGTTCGGAGAGTGTTGTAAGTGTCCTGCATTGATATTTTATTCTAAATGTTTAAAATAAAATTTGAGGTGTTGTCATAATTCGGAGGTGTCGTCATAATCTGACATCATATCTTTTCTTTTAACAGTTGAGTTATTTGATAGAATTTACAATTTTCAGGTGCACGAAAATGCTTATCGCAGCGATTACCATCATTGCTTTTCTCTGCCGTCATATTCTTCAGGTTAGCTGATAAAGCTGAATTAGATTGGAGTTCTTCTTTGGCGGTTGTAAATTGCAGTGGAATGTTCAGCTACTTTAGTAAATGAATTCAAACCATGTAAGGATTATGATTTTTAAAATAATTGCACAGAGGTTAAGTTCCATGTGTAACCTTTTTTTAAAAACCATTTTCAGGCGCGTTTCATATTTTAGCAGTCCCTGATTTTCTACATTTTCCATTTGTTGCCATCATTTCCATATTTGTGCTGATCTTCCATTTTCAGGTGTCTTTCTCACTTTTTCTTTTAGATTCAGTGTAATTGCATTCATGTAATAGCCTTCTTGGAAACCTCTCCTTAGCATACGCATTTTAAAAACCTTGAGGGGAAATCCAAAAGGGAAAGCCCGAAGAGGATAATATCTGCTAGCGGTGGGCTTAGGCCGTTACAAATGGTATCAGAGCCAGATACCAGGCGATATGCCAGCGAGAAGGCTGAGTCCCGAAGGGGGTGGACACAAGGCGGTGTGCCAGCAAGGATGTTGGGCCTTGCAAGGGAGTGGATTAGGGGATCCCACATTGATTGGAGGAGGGAACAAATGCCAGCGAGGATGCTGGGCCTGAAGGTGGTGGATTGTGAGATCCCACATTGGTTGGGGAGGAGAACGAAACATTCTTTATAAGGGTGTGGAAACCTTTTCCTAGCAGACGCATCTTAAAAACCTCGAGGAGAAGCCCGAAAGGGATAACCAAACAAGGACAATATCTACTAGCGGTGGGCTTCAGCCATCTCACAAAATTTGTACCCAGGTTGTCTTCAGTTATATAAATTCAGGTCGGTGCGGTTCAACATAAACCAATGAATGAATCCAACCAACCCAAACCCACCCATGAACCACAGCCGAATGACCGCCTCAGAGAACTTGGAACTCCATTATCTTCCGTCCTTCTGTCATGTTTGTGATTTGTTTACAAAATCAGGATTGTATTTTTTATAAGGTTTTCTAAGCATGTCATTTTCATGTTTTTTTTTTCTTTTCTAATTTCTTATCTAAAACATTTATTATACTTAATGGTCTTCATAGGAGTCAATGGCACGGAACTAGAATTCAAACTCAACGGTGTCAACGTCATTATTGGAAGGTATCGTTCAGGGTAGTTATCTATAGGTCTGCTTCCTTTTACATTGTTTGACATCTTTCTTATACTCTTCTGAACTGAATGTATGATAGACAAGGAGAGTCATGTGATTCAGTTTGCAAGACAAATGGACAATCATGCATCCCAAACAAGCTTATGGTCCTAAATCACTGTGACATGTGAGTAAGCTTCTGTTTTCTTTTCCATTTCTTATGAAGCCATTAGAATTTTTCTTGATTTAAGTGTTTTTGAATAAAAAAAAAGTGGATGTAGTTACTGTGAGATCCCACATCGGTTGGGGAGGTGAACGAAGCATTCTTTATAAGGGTGTGGAAACCTCTCCCTAGCGGACGCATTTTAAAAACCTTGAGGGGAAGTCTGAAAGGGAAAGCCCAAAGAGAACAATATCCGTTAACGGGTGGGCTTGGACCGTTACAATTACTCTGTGCACGGTAGATGACTTATGAATTATGAATTGTATACTTTCTTATATTCATATTCATGTTGTTTTCTTTATTTGGGATAGTATGCAAAAATACTTGAGCTGCAAAGGAGGTTGCTTACCAAGTGTTGGGCCTGATCAACCTGCTGAAGTTGCTTATAATTCTCCTAAAGAACTGGTATGTTGTCCTCTTCTTTTTGTATTGATAATCAGACGTGATTCTCAGTATTATTTGTTGGCATAATGGGATTGGATGATTATGGTTCGAATAATCAATAAGAACGTAAGGCGTGGGAAGAACGAAAATGTCATACTGTTACACTGATATTTTGGGATTTATACACCGAATTACTTGATGTTCAAATAGATTGAAAGGGTTTATGGTACCCAACCAAACTTAGTTCATCATCATGTTCACCCAGTTCAAATAGATTGTGTTCTTCCTTTATTGATATTAAAACCGAACTTTCCCCAGATATGTAAGTTTTACTGAGAGTTTCTTTTGAATGTATTATAAAGGAAATGATGCATGAAAGCAGCTGTGTTTTTTTATGCTATAGAGTTCTTATATTTAGTGTATACAAATACCAGAATCCAGGAGCGTGCTTATACAGCAGCGCACAGCCAATGCTTTCTTGCGATGGCTCACACCCGCATACCAGAAGGCTTTGTCCTTGCGCCTAGCACATCTTCTAGATATGTTCTTAGTTCAAATCAAAATCAAAGATGGGTCTGAAAATTTGAAGAATTATGCATCCTCTGACAGTTTACTTTAAGGAATTCCATCAGTTTCATGCAGCAGATAGAAGGAAGTATGTTTTCAGCTTAACAGTTTACTTTATTTGTTTATGTACAAATCTTCAGTTATTTTCTGGAGAATAATGGTAACTACAAAGTGTTCTTGTAAGATTAATGTAACAGGTTGAAGGAGATCGAAAAACGGCGAATTGTAGAACTAGTTAAAGACATATTTCTGTTCATATGTGTTGAACTCGAATAGTTTTTGTTCTTACTCATCCACGAGTGGATCTCGTATTCTTTTTCATTTTTAAGCTTAATTTAGTGGATAAAACACTAGTTAAGTAACTCTAAATGAAAGCTTGCTTATCCAAACCACCGCTTTGGTCCTTAGGGCTGAGGCTCAAGGCATTCATCCTTGTCCTTCATTCAATGGGTTGGAATAGTAGGTCTCTCAAGTCTTGTTCTCCACGGTCATTTCGGTGCTTATGCACTCTACTCGTTACTACCAAACGACAAAGCCTTGAGTGGAATGAGGAACTTGAATAATTTACCTACTAGAGAGAGTTAATAGATTATATGCAACAATCATTGCTAGTAATTATTGTTCTTTTTTAGTTTTCCCTTTTAAGTTTTTCTCATCCTCTTTGGACTTTTCCTTCCAAGTTCTTCCTCTCATTTTTACACTCTTATAAAGAATGTTTGTTTTGTTACCAACGTCACTCGATTTGAGATCTCACATTATAATTTGTCAGTTATTCACGTTTGAGAAGAAACGATCGAGGCAGCTAATGTTCAAAGAAATGGGTATTCACAAACTGGAACATACAACAACAAAAAAGTAAGTTGTTAGAGAAAATAAAACTCAAAAGCTTTGGAATTTTGATTGTTTTTTGTTTTGAAGAGTCTCTCAACTTTAGAAATTGTGCTCCAAAAACAGCTTTTCCTGAGGGGAAGCAGGCCCAATCTCTTCCTCTAAACTCTTCAATCCATCCCCAACACCTCCACAATTCCCTACATTTCTTCCTTCCAAATTCTTTCCATCAACATCTGCTTCTGACACTGAGGATTTCCTCCTCTGGGACGACGTCACGCTCGGGAATGTAATCCACGACGGAGCTCTGAACTCGAACCTTTGATCCTCAGCTTCTGCTATATCCGTTTCGGACACTGAACGGTTCGATGATCTTTGAGATGACTTTTTGTGTAGTCTGCTGCTTCCCAAAACCACCTCGGTTGGTAAGATCGGTTGTTCGTTACACGGACTTCCCATCAGTTGGGCGAGAGCACGCTCTAATGCAGTTGTCACTTTGTCCATTGATGGCCTCTCCTTAGCTCTCATTCTCACACATTTGCAAGCTACATTTGCAATCCTCTTCAAGGCTTCGATATCAGAGGGCGGTTTTAATATCGGATCTAAAATTGCAGAGATATCTCCAGATCTTATCAAAGGCACTGCCCATTCTACTATGTTACCTTCTTCATATTGCATATCAATGGCTTTTCGACCACTGAGAATTTCTAGTAGCAAAACACCGAAGCTATACACATCGGACTTTGTGGTAAGGTAATGAAGTCTATAGTATTCAGGATCGAGATAGCCAAGTGTCCCAGCTGGTAGCTCAGCTAATGGAGAGCTACTATCTGTTGGTCCCAACAACGACAAGCCAAAATCAGCGACTCGAGCATTGTGCTCTTCGTCGATAAGAATGTTTGACGACTTAATGTCTCGATGAATGACGGGAGGACAAGCATAGCCATGCAAGTATTCGATTCCCCTGGCTGCTTGGACTGCAATTGTAACCCTTCTTATCCAATCTAATTGCTCTTTTAAGGTCTCGTTCTTGCCATGAAGGTGCTGATACAAGGAGCCATGAGCCATGAACTCATAAACCAGAAGCCTCTCTCCACCTTCTTCACAATAACCAAGCAGATTAAGCAAATGGGCATGGTTTAATCTTGATAGCAAGTCAAGTTCAGTGTGGAACTCTTTTGAATTCTTCTGCATATTTGGAGACATTATAGCTCGTTTGACTGCTACGACCGTCCCGTCCTTCAAAACACCTCGAAAAACACAAGAGAAACTCCCCTTTCCCACAATAGACTCTTCCTTAAACCCACACGTTGCTCTCTCGAGTTCTTCATAGGTGAACATCTGAGCCCGCCTTATCTTCAGCTCATCTAAGTCCGGACGTATTTTATAGCTTTCCTTCTGGAAGGCAGAGACTGTCACTTTGTTCTTCTTTGACTTCAACTCCTTTCCCGAGCAATGGCAGTTCCGTAGCTTGTATCGAACGTAAAAGATCGCAGTTATCGACACAATAGCTATCAAAAACACAGCAAAAGCAATCTCAGCTACAAGAACTGGCAGCTGCATAGACCAGAGCTTACCATTTTTCTTCACCAACAAACCATTTGATATCATAGATGAACAGTTTGATATGCATTCACCAGAAAAGCAACTTGAACAATTATACTCGCACTGCCTATCAGATTTTAAGGAACACTCAAATTTTTGGTACATCCCAGGAGGGCAAGCAGTACTGCAGGGCATACAAACATGAAAACTCGGCGACTTACACCGAGCTTTGTCTTGGCTTATTTCGTAGAAACCCGGAGCACAAGGAGTTGCTTTACAGATTCCAGGAGAGACAGCTAAAGGTAGAGAAGTAGGAAATCCAAGCCCCCAGCAGACAGGCAGGAGAGATTTTTCAGCTAGAATTCCACAGGTGAAGTAATCTCCAGCTGCAATGTCATAAACTTGAATCCCATCTGGTGCCGGAGTACTCGGTTTGACCGTAAAGCCCCAACAAATCACACCACGGTCCGAGCTTTTGATCCCACAGGCATGGAACTTGCCCCCAACAACAGAAGCTAATGGATCAACAGGAACCAAGTCAACATTTCCTTCACCCGAATATGCTACCGAAATCTCCTCTTCAATGTCTAAGCTCCTTCCCCAACAGAACGCTCTCGACCTCACGCCCTCTAGAATCCCGCAAACATGATATCCACCAGAGGCAATCTTTTGAAACCTCATATCTTTAGGTATCAAACTGATCACCCGGCTGCTTGTCTCATCACCCCAGCAGAAAACAGTTCTATTAAGAGAAAACAGTCCACAATTGAACTCAGACCCCGCCGAGATCGACTCGATAGGGCCATCAAACTCAAAGGTTCTAGTCATGTTATATCCCCAACAATCCACAAAAGACATGTTCCTACGCCTTCCAGTCAAAGGCATTCGAAGTCCACAGAGATGATAATCACCAGCACTGATTTCTTGATATTGAGCTCCTTTGCTCATAGGCTGAGGAACACCCATTTGAACATAGCCACTACTTCCCCAACAATAAGGTTGGTTTGAATCCAAAAGAAGCCCACAAACAAACCCATCACCAGCAGTAAGACCAATGAAAGGGAAATGAGAAGGGGTTCCATAAGTTATGGCTGAATTTGAACCAAAACAGCTCACAAGACTAGACCCATCTGACTTTAAACCACAGAAAACAGGCCCTTTCTCGCCATAAGACACAGCAACAGGAGACATTGAACCTAAACCAGACACTAAAAGACACATATCTGCAAAAACAACCAGTTCTACAAACAATCCACCTCTCCAGCCAAACATCTTGTTCAAGAACAAAAGAATCAATCACTCAAAGAATGAAGAACAATCTCCAGTTCAAATGTTCCATGAACAAACAGAAAAACATTACAATTTAAGAAAACAAGAAGCAAGCAATGTAAAATCCACTCCCATTCTGTTCCAAATCCCAATACATTCATAAAGCAAATATTCCTCAGATTCAACCAGATTCAGATAAGGCAGAAACGAAGCAACAAAATTACCCATTAAACCCCCATGGCTGCTTCCACGAAATCGCCTTCCGATCTAGAAAAAAGAAGAGAATCATGAGAATTGCTGTAGGGAAAAAGGAAGAACAGAGCAAGAAAAGAAGAAGGGAAAAGGTTGCGATGAAATGAGAAACTTAAATGCCGAAACTACAACTTCTGACATTGGGAAAAGCGTAGGTGAAGACATTAAATGAGAAGTTAATGCGATTTTGATCTTTTCATGCCTGGATTACTGCACTCCACCACTCAATCCCCCCAAAAACAGTGCTACTTTTCCCCCTTTTTCCCCTTTTTCTTTAAACGATTTCGATCAATCTTTGACCTCACCAACGAATAATCGAAGCGGCATTGTCTTCTTGCCCCGCCGATTCAAATTTCTTCAAAAACTGGAATGGGCGTCTCCTGGTTTCGAAGCTATCCGTCACTGCATATCACAGAAACGGGAGAATTAATGGAACAAACAAGGCGCTGCTCTGCCTCTCCCTCGATCGAAATTAATTCTTGTACTTTTTGTCCAAATCAAAAACGGCAGTTGGGATTATCAGAAAAAAGCATTTTCCACCATTTTTGTTCATGTGTCTGTGGTTTTTCGCTGCTGAGTTCTTAATTTCATCATTTCAGTTTCTTTTATCCGTTGCTTCATTTGTGCCGTTACAATTTTTCTATTACAATAAAATATCCATAATTTTGTTCTTAATATATATATTTTTTCAAATATTTTATTATTCTCTAACTTACCTTTTTATATATATATATATAGAGGTTTGACTTCATCCGTCATCATAATTCAACCAGTCAAAATGTTAATGGCCACGAGCTCTATCGTGGGTGTATCAGCCTATGTCCATCGCTAGCAAATAATGTCTATTTTGGCACGTTACATATAGTCGTCAACCTCACAACTTTAAAATGCGTTACAGAGAAGTTTTAACACCCTTATAAGGAATATTTCTTTCCACTCTCCAATCGATCGGGATCTCACAATGGGTGTCGAGAATTCGATCTCTAACTATGCAATTGTAAAATTCCAAGAAAAAAAATGTGAGCACGTAGTTTACAGTTGGACTATGTTTATGTTGACATTTGTACATTTTGAAACTACTTCGGTTCATTTCAGTTGCCCAGTACTTTCAGAACTGTTTATTCATATAGTCCTTGTATTTAAAAAACGTGCGTTTTGGTTCCTGTAATTCCAGCAAGCGTAAATTTTGATAATTGTTTGGAAAATTCAGACACATTTTATAAACGTTTCAAATCGAAAAAAAATAAAAATTAAAATGTTCGCCTTTAAGAATACATGAATCAAAATGAGTATCTAAACTAAACGAAAAAGTAAAAGAATCTTAATAGAATTTAAATCAAAAACATTTTTTTAAAAGTCATTTTTTTAAGTATAATTTCTCTCTCATGTTTAAAAAAATAAAATAAAAATTTGAGATTAAATTAAGATTTTAATTTTTTTTATGAGTACATTTAAAATTATTTTTTTCTTCTTTTAAATTTAAAACATTTAAATGGTATATTAAAAATAATTATATTATTTCTATTATTTAAAAAAAAAAATCTTACTTTTTTTATTTTTTTATTTTATTTTATTTTTTCAAGACCATTTAATTCCAAATGCATTATGATTTGAACCAAGAAGTAAATAATTGAATGTCGGTCAAAAAGTAAGGTTCCTTGTAAGTCAAAAAGTTCGGGTGCAAAACTTCATTTATCTTTGAAATCTTTTAACCTAATTCATTTCTATTTTTAATTTTGTTGCATAATTTTTCGATAAATTGTCGCCTCTGATCTATATTTTGATCTATAAAGCGTCGGTGAGGTGTTCGTAATTACATTTGTATATGATATTCACTTTTAAAATAAAATCCGTGATAATAACAGTGTATTTGTTCTTTGGTTTTGATTTTCAGACATTACTGCATAATCTACGTTTTCATCTATGAAGCACCGGTTAGATGCTCGTAACTACATTTGATTTGATTTCTCAATCTTAAACCAAAACCCGTGATATATAACTGGTTTTTTTAGTGTTATTCTGTATAAAGATTAACTTTTACCATAAATAATTAAATTTATTTTTTATTCACAGTAATTTTTTTTTTTTAAATCTTCTTTTTATGGAACTTTTTTTTCAAAAAAAAAAATTAAATTTTAAAGAAAGAAATTGAATAAACTTAAAATATAATTTTAAAGTGAAATAAATAGTCGTTTTTGTACCGTTCCAAATTTGAAGTAAATTTCTACTTTCTCGATGTCAGAAAATTTTAGGGTTTAGGGTTTAGGGTTTTATTAATAAATAAACTTAAAATATTTCAACATTTCATGAAATATCGATACGAATGTCGACATGTCCACGAAAATTTAATACCTTGATCATAACATTATGACTTGAATATTTATTTACTAGGACTAATGAGCGATAATTTTCTCGTCAAATTTGGCTCGGTTTATTTAGTAGACTCTATTTTCTTATGCTACATTGTGTCGAAATCATGATCATTAATTACGAGTATAATTGATGTACCTATAAACGTTTAAACAACGATGTCGACCTCGTAAATTTATTCAAACTAAAATTAAAATTTTAATTTCTGATATGATACTATAAAAAAAATATATATATTATATGATAATTATATCTGCTGCGACATAACCACGTTATCTACTTGTCTTGAAATGTTTCAAAGAGATAAAACACACGTCCTTTTAGCACGTATAGATACTAACTTCCAATTCTTTTAAATATTTCTTAATCATTTCATAAAATTATTATCGTTTTGTGCATTACACTTAAAAATATTTTGTGAATACGTTAACAGTAACGCATCATGTCTAAAATTCACGTTATGCGGTCGTTTGAACACCCTCTAAGCATAGCTCAGTAGTAATTAACGCATACTTCTTTTCTTAAAGTCAAACGTTCAACCTTATAGATTTGTGTGATGGGGTGTGCCTATTTTTAAATTATTTATTTCAACATTGACTTTTGGTAACACATTTATGATATATATATATATATATATATTATTGATTTAATAATATATTATATTTTTATATTCAATTCAATTTTATAATATTTTTATGCACTTTTTTTTTCCTCGAGTCCAACAATTATGTCAGCAATTTATTCTGGGTATTCATGGGTTGAATTGAGTTGAGTTTGAACATTTTTTTAGATTCAAGCTAATTGTTCGAGTCGTAAATTTAACATTTTTAAAATCCAACCTTATTTTTACTTTAAAATTAGATAAAAACAGGTATATATATATACTTATATACTTGATTCAACTTAATAAGTTCATAACTCGACTTAAACAGTATCGATTAAGTTGAGTTGATTGAGTTTTTACGTCATTGAATTTTTTTTTACGTTCACATTTTAGTACTATCGGTTGGTGACAAAAATGTCGTAAACGCTGGCATAGGATAAAAAAGAAGTATGAATATAATATATGAAAGGATTTAAGAGCATTGAAGGAGAAGCATTGATGCCCTTTTTAAGACTTGTGTTTGTATTATTGAGGATAGGGCTTTGGTTGGCCTTATCTTTACCTCAAATTTATTTATTTATTTATTTATTTATTTATTTATTTATTTATTTATTTATTTATTTATTTATTTATTTATTTATTATTCTAATTTAATGAAACCACAAAAATATGAAGCTGTCCATTCATAATTTGGACCAAGAAAATGACAAGTTGCTTCAACAACCACATTGTGAATAAATTCAATTTTTTTAGGTATTTAAAACCTATTTTATTTCACCTTCAAAAATAACGTTTTCGAATATTAAATAACATATAATTTTGATGTCGCACGTTGGTTGGAGAGGAGAACAAATCACCATTTACAAGGGTCTGGAAACCTTTCACTAGCAGACGCGTTTTGAAGCCTTAAGGGAAAGCTCGAAAGGGAAAGCCTAAAGAGAACAATATCTACTAGCTTTGAAGCCTTAAGGGAAAGCTCGAAAGGGAAAGCCTAAAGAGAACAATATCTACTAGCGGTAGATTTGGGTCGTTACAAATACACGAATTTCAACCATTGATTTTCTAATAAACTCGTATTAATTTATTTTTTAAAATTATTTTTATAATCGATAAAAGTCGATATCATTAATAAAATAAATGATTAAACTCGGAGAATATTTTGTTGTAACCACCTATCATAGAAGATTTTAAAGATTATATTCCCAAATTAAAAACATTAATTATAACACGGATTATAATTGGAATTTTTATCTAAAAACATATAAGTGTAGTTGTTGCTTATTACGTCAAAAACGTTCAATTTCTTAGACGTGCTCGAAGTTATATCTATTTAGTTAGTTGGTGTATTATATTTAAATAATTTAATAGATGGTTGATATTTTAATTTTTTATCTACTTGGTCAGTTTAATATTTAGGTAGCACCGACTTAAGTAGTGACATAAGAACCTATGAAACACGGTAGAATCTATTTAAAGTCTAGCCCATACAACCTAAAAGCTCAAGGAAACTTATGATTCAATACTCTTTCAATTTCATTTATTCAAAACTACATTAATGAATCATGTGTCTCACCGTAAATTAGCGATATTATAAAACTCATTAGAAAAAGTAGTGTGGCAGATTTAGAGATGTACACGAGGCAAGGACGGGAAAGGCGTCACTACTCTGTCAATGCCCATTCCTACGAAATGCTTCATACATTTTTACGATGATCGAGGAAAAGATTCTCCGAGGCTCGAGGTAGGAGAGATTTGTAGAGAGTGTTCTAGGACCAATTTCAACCAGGCCTAAGAAGACAAGAAACATTCTAAAACTCATGTTTATTAAAGTGAGTATCATCATATAATGAACTCAGAAATGTGTCACTAAAGAATCTTGTTTATACGAATTCCTTCACATAAGAAACTCACCAGCATTACACACATGATTTCTTCCATAACATCATAAAGAGTTGTTACCATTCAACTGAAGAAGAAACCTGCATACAAGCTTGTTCTTTCCCAGGAAAAAGATGTTTGATTCAACGCAACCTGCAACAAGTTACAATCTTAGGGACACAAAATGTCAATCTTGTTAGGGGCAGTTGGAAGTATCATCAAAGATCAAAAAGCTAGATTTGTATTTAATGGGGTGAGGGAAAAACAAGACACGTCTCCTAAGGGGCGATAGGGATCTATCTATTTAGGTTAAAACAAGATACGTCTCCTGAGGGAAAAACCATATCTCACGGAATGTTATTGAGAGTCACATATCTATTTCTAGTGAAACACTTATAACAAGTGGAGTACGGAGACTTTAATTTAAGAGAAGTAGTACACGTCAATTACCATCGTACTATGTTCATTTTGAAAAGGTCATTTTTTAACTACTTGAAAAAGCATTCCAAACAGGCCCTAAAATTGACCGATTCGATTTTGAAAATGCATAAACACGAACGTTAACCTTTGAAATCTGGGCGATCTTCGATCATCGACGCTTGAAAGCATTTTCTTCAGATGGAAACAATCCCATGACAACAGCAACGACAATCCACAATTCTAAGAATTCTGAATCTGGACGCCTACATCTATTACCATCTATGTGATATGATGTATTACTTAGCCAATTCAAGATCCAAAAATTATTGTTGGAGTAATACATTTCTAAAATAAGCTGATCGATTTTAAAATTCTCAAAATGAACAGCCTTTCCAGGAGAAAACACATAATAAAGATATTCATACGTACTATTAATGTGATTCTTCCTTAGACCACTGTAGATGTGAAGAAACCGATCCTTCCATGTTCCATCATGTCCCAATGCACTTTACGAACTCACAGTCTAATAAAAAGAACTATACGCATAAGTATTTTCATCAAATGATAAGAATTTAATCATACAAAGGGGTAAAAGGTTTTAATGAATCGAGTATTGGACCTTTAAAATGAGCCGCCTGGATCTTCTAAGCAGCCCCCGTTTTTTAGTTACACTTCTTAAAACTCTTCTATCTGGTTCACTATAACAACGTCTTGTTTCATTTTTAGTGAGTTTCTTCCTCTTATGTGCTCCATTAGATTCGAGAATATGAGATACAGGCAACGGCTTCTCCAAAGATTCAGGAAATTGAGAGTATCTGGAAAAAAAAATGGAATGATGGCATCAAACCACAAGTTAAAATAGTTAAAAGGCCTCACATTAGAAAAATGTTTACTCTGAAATCTCCATTGTTGCACTTAAGTTGTTCCTCTCCTGCAAGCAAAGATATTATCACAATCCATAGAGTGATTGAAGCGAGAAAAACAACTGTAATTTCTTCATTTTTTATGGTAGGAAAAAAATAGGTATCAAGATTTTCATTGCAAAAACAGTGTATTAGAGACCCCAGTTAGGAATCACGGATCTCTACAATGGTATGATATTGTCCACTTTGAGCATAAGCTCTCGTGGCTTTGCTTTTGCTTTTTGTTAATTAGCCAAGGTGGGACTCCTCTCCCAACAACCCACTAAAGGAAGAAGAAGGCGGGGGATAAGAGCCTAGGGGGATGATCATCAGACTGACAATCGTACGCAATTTGAAGATTTTTGAAAATTAGAAATATAGCAACCATGATATACTCATAGATGCAGAACACAAGCAAATTGGCAACGAAACAACACCTTACCAACTTCTCTGCACTTGTTTGCAAGCTGTAATCAGAAACGTCTGTAGGACATTGTTCAATATCTGATGATTCCACGTCCATAAAACCAGCGGCTAAGCTTCCTGGATTATCCACACAGAGATTTAAAATACGGCAGCTATTCTGTAGTGTTGAAGTTTCGCAAATATCACTTTCAAGTATAAGATTTTGATGGTCTGATGTGGAAAGACTAGATGGACCACCAGAAACTGGATCAGAAATATCTGTTTTTCGTAAAGCATTGTTCATATCATTATCAAGATTCATTTCACGATTATCCTCTTCAGTACAAATTCCAGACCCAGCAAGTTTCTGGTTCTGCACATCAAAATCAGTTTCAGAAGAAATGATTGTCTGAGCTTCATCTAAATGCTCAAATGCATCTGCATTAATGGCATGAGACGTAATTGCAGAGAAGATTACAGATCCATTAGCTTCATCTAGTTGGTCAGTCACCATGCATTTATCTGTCATCAGGTTCGAACTGGATGGAGCCTCTTTCTGTAAATAGTCATCCTTCAATAGGCCAGGATGATTGTTCCACTGAAAAGACTTGGCAAATTCTTTATGACCTTTAAACCAACAGAGATTCTGTTGCAGACATTTGTCTCTGTAGATGCTCTCACAGATGTAACCCTCATTTTTTAATCTTTAGGTCCAGTCCAAAGGGCTAGAATTTAAATCCACGAACAGATTAATCCCCTCATCAGACCAGACATAGAATTCAATAGCAGATGGGAAGACTTCTGGAGAAGTTTTAGGAGAACCAGCAGAAGCATTTGCATTGTCAGCGAGACATGTATCGTTCTCTACACATCTACTTTGGATCTCAGGAATGTTTCCCGTCATATCACCTGAAACCAATCGTTCTAGTCAGGGCTTACTCTTTGAATCACTTTTTGACTAGCACTGTATTAGTCATGTCAAAGATTATGTTAATGATTTCCCATAATGTATTACACTGCCAAAGCCATTCTAGTACGGACATTGTTCAGAAAGGACATTTTCTCGAATATTACGTTGCAAAATAAATGTTAAATGTTTAAATACTTCTTCACAAATGCAGGAAATAATTCATTGACAAACAATTTTCACATCTATAAACTGATTTGACCACCCGTTCTGTTTTTCAATTGGCGTCCTGAAGAGGAAGAGTTTGAACAAGAAAAAGATCTTCATCCATTACTTTATTTGACAGCAAGAAGAACTATCAGGATACAAAACATGCAAAAGAATAGATGACAAGGCCGAAAGACCAATACACCAGAAACGAATTTACGCTTAAGCTACTCACTTTGTGGTTTACTTTTTAGTATTTAATAAATATATTATGAATCCAGTACCTATAAATCCGAAGATGTATAGGCATTGTTACACAGACATTAAACTTTTGATTTCGTCAATTGAGCCGAGACACAAAAAATTTAGAATTACCACAGTATTAACCCTTTATATAATGCAGTTAATTTTTGCATAGAAAACAAATTGAATTAATGCACATGAAAATATCCTTTTGTACCACTGGATGTCCTCTTTAAATAAAANCCCCCCCCCCCCCGACACGATTAGATTTCTTCTTTATTCTGTCATTGTAGTCTATATCCTTAGGATGTTCTATAATTTCTTTAGAGGTGCAGAATGCTTCCTGAAATCTTTACATGTCTTCCGAAGAAAGAAACAGCTGCAGGATAGATTTCCACTTAATTAGTTTGGTTATCAATGCTTGTAAATTCCTTTCCAAATGCAAATCTAGATTCTCAGTTCTCATGACGGTAAACCAAGAGGTAAAATTGAAGTAAAAGAATGTCTTGGACATGGAACTTTTCTTTTCCTATTCCTCGTCGTGATTATTGCAGATTTTCTAAGAAGGTTGTTTCAGAAAAAGCTCTCAACGGCTCTGTAATGAAACAGAGCTGAGGGAGAATTCAATTCAGCACAACCATCACTAGTGGCTAATGATAATTTTTTTCTTTTTTCTTTTTTCTTCTTCTTATGTTTATGAAAACCCCAACTTTCATTTAAGAGACAATGGAAGAATATAAGAGCATACACAAAGTAAACCCCACAAAAGGAGCTACTTTACAGAAAGGGACTCTCAAGCAAAATAAGACTTAATAATTATATAAAGATTTCTTCACCAATACCCAAAGAGAAACATGGAATCTCACAAGGGACCAGACATCAAACGACTGCCTATCAAACCCTGAAAATTATATTATTTCTCTCTCCCAAAGACCCCATAACAAACCACACATCCCAGCTTGCCATAAAATCTTCCCTTCTCCCGAAACGACAGATGGAAGATAAACTTCATGATCATATTATTAAAAACTCTATTGGGCAAATTGAAGGCAGAACACACTTAAGTAATTTCAGATCAACTACGCATAATCACAACTCCAAAATAAAGGATAAAAAATTCTTCTTATTATTAAAGAGAAGAAGAGTAACAAAAGCCTTCAAAATCCTGGAAATTCTGTAAAAGGTCGCTTGTATGAGAATATCAAGAGGATAACCTATGAGTTGTGAGCGTCAATACTGATAAACCGGAAGTTCTTCCAGGATGATCATTTTGGGGCTGTAGTCTGAGAAGGGATCTTTATCCTACGTGGTATATACACTACGACCCTTCAAATTTCACTTTTTTACATCCAATAGTGGAAAGAATCAAGAACAGATTAGAGAAATGTATGCATGGAAAATTTCCCAAAGGATGTAAAGTAATCTTAAAACAATCTTAGCTTGCTAGCTTGCCAAGTGTCACAGTCGTATTTTTCAAACCGTGCAGCGTGCTCCTGTCAGCAACGTGCGACTTACAACCTACACTCTTCTTAATGTGCTCCTCTATGCCTTTTTTCAAAAAACCAAGCAATGCAAGTTGCACAGAGGTTTCAATTAGGCAGGGGACTTAAGGATAGAGAACCTAGAATAAGACATGTTGCCATGGCTTCCAAGTCAGTTTGGAGGTTTGCACAGAAAGAAGATTTCATGGGCAATCATTTCTATCCAACAAACTTGGAAAGGATAAGGAGGCTCGTTCACAGGAGACAACGAAGACCTTGAAAGAACACAGCTCTAGGAACTTTCTGAAACACTATAAAGCCAAAGCAGCTCCTCCCCTTTTATTTAACTTATGCAATGGTAACATAATCAGTTCCTTAGGAAACAGGAAACGGCTCAAGTTCTAACTTCTAAGTAAGCTCACCACACAAAGTTCTAAACTGCAGGTTACTGAATTCTTTATCATTCAACAAGCCAAAACGATCAAAATCTTAGGAGTAAAACCAACCTCAGTTCTAATCTCATCAAACAACACATGAATATGCATCTGCAGGGAAGCTCAACAAATCTTACACGAAGTTAAGGACCTGAGGTATGAATTCAGGGAAGTTAGGGATAGTCAGTACCTTCAGCCAATCAAATAGACAGACAAATGAACAATCTAAACTCCGGTCAGCTCAGAAAATTAAACGTAACACGACAACTTCCCCAAATCGAAAGTCAACCCACTTCCACTTCTAGTCACCGAGCCATGGTGAACAAAACCAATTCCGTAAACCCAATTAAACTCATTATGTCTCCAACGCCAAAACGTCGGAAGTTCCCATTGCGTTTCACAATCACGAATCTGTTTGGCTACCGAGAAAATCGAGATAATGACAAAATTTTGAAATATAATGAACAGATTGGGTTCTGAGTCAAAACAAAATCTAGATTCCATTGACACAAGTAGTACAAATCTCTGGTAATTAAGGAAAGAAACTGAGAAATTACAAAGAAAATTTACGGTACCTGAATAGAAATTGTCCAAGAAAGCAAGCAGATAGTAACGATTTGTTCGAACTTTTACTTTGCGATGAGTCGATTAAGGAAACTGCTTTCCAGAATAAGATCTTAATTCTCAAACAGTCACGGCTTCGATTTCTATTTTTATTTTTTATTTTTTTATTTTGTAATTCAATAAAGTTCTAAATTTTTTCAATTTCGTACTTAATAAATTTTTGACTAAGTTTAACTTAAATTCAAACATGCTAAATAAAAAAAAAATAATAATAATAATAATAATAATAAAAGCTATAAAGTTCATTGAAATGTAAACTTCAATTTTCTATTAATTTAAAAAAATTAATATATTAGGTGTTATAGGTCGAGGTAAGCCCATCTCCTCTCGTGACATACTTTTTGCAAGCCCGTACCTCCTCCACTTGACTTACTTCCATTTTTTCTGAACGGTCACAGGTTCCTCCATTTCGAATCCCATCATTCTAGGTCACCTCATTTCGATCGTCTCTTATCGATCACCTTATTCTAATCACTTCGTTCTGGATCGCCCCATCTTTTGAATAAACAAATTCATCATTGAAATACGAGCAAACCAGATGAAACTTTCTTCCCTCAGATTTTGTCTGAGTGACATGTGAATTTGACTGAGAATTTGTCAACTTGAGCATGACTGCATGGATAAGACATCTAGATCAAGCTAGTTTTGTATTAGTATAGTTAAAACAAGTTTATTATGATTAAATTACAAGAACCAAATATGTCACCTAAAATAAACTCGTACCAACAAAGAAACAAGATTGTTGGAATCGAGGAAATCAAAATCAAGCTGAGTTGACTCAAAACGAAGACTCTTTGACCTAAAAATTCGCTAATTTGTGTTTTATCCATGCATGTCTAATTCTACGTGCATATTATTGATTCGTAAATCTAATTTTGAAAATAAGTGATTTATAAGACGAAAGAAACGGTTGAATTCGAGGTCACAAAAAGAAGATATCGAATTTAGGATTTAAAAGAGTGAGACTCTCCGAGACTTAGTTCGTTGACTTTGAAAATTAAAAAGTAGGGCTCGTTTTTATAGCCATTTGACTTTTGATTTTTGTTTTTGAAAAATTAAGGTTGTAAATTATGTTTGGTTATCCACTTTCTATTAATATTTAAAAAATTAATGTTATTTTTTAAATTTGACCAAAAATTCATGTATTTATTTAAGAAGANAACTTATGCAATGGTAACATAATCAGTTCCTTAGGAAACAGGAAACGGCTCAAGTTCTAACTTCTAAGTAAGCTCACCACACAAAGTTCTAAACTGCAGGTTACTGAATTCTTTATCATTCAACAAGCCAAAACGATCAAAATCTTAGGAGTAAAACCAACCTCAGTTCTAATCTCATCAAACAACACATGAATATGCATCTGCAGGGAAGCTCAACAAATCTTACACGAAGTTAAGGACCTGAGGTATGAATTCAGGGAAGTTAGGGATAGTCAGTACCTTCAGCCAATCAAATAGACAGACAAATGAACAATCTAAACTCCGGTCAGCTCAGAAAATTAAACGTAACACGACAACTTCCCCAAATCGAAAGTCAACCCACTTCCACTTCTAGTCACCGAGCCATGGTGAACAAAACCAATTCCGTAAACCCAATTAAACTCATTATGTCTCCAACGCCAAAACGTCGGAAGTTCCCATTGCGTTTCACAATCACGAATCTGTTTGGCTACCGAGAAAATCGAGATAATGACAAAATTTTGAAATATAATGAACAGATTGGGTTCTGAGTCAAAACAAAATCTAGATTCCATTGACACAAGTAGTACAAATCTCTGGTAATTAAGGAAAGAAACTGAGAAATTACAAAGAAAATTTACGGTACCTGAATAGAAATTGTCCAAGAAAGCAAGCAGATAGTAACGATTTGTTCGAACTTTTACTTTGCGATGAGTCGATTAAGGAAACTGCTTTCCAGAATAAGATCTTAATTCTCAAACAGTCACGGCTTCGATTTCTATTTTTATTTTTTATTTTTTTATTTTGTAATTCAATAAAGTTCTAAATTTTTTCAATTTCGTACTTAATAAATTTTTGACTAAGTTTAACTTAAATTCAAACATGCTAAATAAAAAAAAAATAATAATAATAATAATAATAATAAAAGCTATAAAGTTCATTGAAATGTAAACTTCAATTTTCTATTAATTTAAAAAAATTAATATATTAGGTGTTATAGGTCGAGGTAAGCCCATCTCCTCTCGTGACATACTTTTTGCAAGCCCGTACCTCCTCCACTTGACTTACTTCCATTTTTTCTGAACGGTCACAGGTTCCTCCATTTCGAATCCCATCATTCTAGGTCACCTCATTTCGATCGTCTCTTATCGATCACCTTATTCTAATCACTTCGTTCTGGATCGCCCCATCTTTTGAATAAACAAATTCATCATTGAAATACGAGCAAACCAGATGAAACTTTCTTCCCTCAGATTTTGTCTGAGTGACATGTGAATTTGACTGAGAATTTGTCAACTTGAGCATGACTGCATGGATAAGACATCTAGATCAAGCTAGTTTTGTATTAGTATAGTTAAAACAAGTTTATTATGATTAAATTACAAGAACCAAATATGTCACCTAAAATAAACTCGTACCAACAAAGAAACAAGATTGTTGGAATCGAGGAAATCAAAATCAAGCTGAGTTGACTCAAAACGAAGACTCTTTGACCTAAAAATTCGCTAATTTGTGTTTTATCCATGCATGTCTAATTCTACGTGCATATTATTGATTCGTAAATCTAATTTTGAAAATAAGTGATTTATAAGACGAAAGAAACGGTTGAATTCGAGGTCACAAAAAGAAGATATCGAATTTAGGATTTAAAAGAGTGAGACTCTCCGAGACTTAGTTCGTTGACTTTGAAAATTAAAAAGTAGGGCTCGTTTTTATAGCCATTTGACTTTTGATTTTTGTTTTTGAAAAATTAAGGTTGTAAATTATGTTTGGTTATCCACTTTCTATTAATATTTAAAAAATTAATGTTATTTTTTAAATTTGACCAAAAATTCATGTATTTATTTAAGAAGAGTGGAAATGAAACAATAGAATAAATTTAAAAAATAAAAAATAAAAAATAAAAAATGAAAATATTTATCATAATTTTAGTTTTTAGTTTTTTATTTTTTAAAAAATAAGCTTATAGATATTCGAATAAATTATAAATTAAATAATTTAAACATTTTTTAAAAATAAAAATAAAAATCATAGTAATAAAAAATAAAATAATTATGAAGGACACGTCCATTTTTATAATATTTATATATAGTGAAAATAATGACATGTGGATTTTAATATTTGGAGGCGAAATGTGGGCTGTGATTGAGGAATCAAATGAGTCAGCAAAAACCTCCAGCTCATCACCTTCTGGATTATCAACTTTTTTTAAAAAAGAAAAAAAAAAAAAAGAAATCTAGCGGTCACCTAGCTGTCACTTTAGAATCTGACAGCAGTTGTTATTCTCTCTATTTCCCTCTTCTTTGGAATACATTATCGGTCACCCAATTATTGTGCATAAAACTAAGCCTACATATCTGACTTTCATGTTCCCTTCCATTTGCTTTTTCGGAGACACATTGAACGAGCCCGACCGACTTTCGACTGGTTATAACGATAATCTTTCTTTTCAGCGTTTTTGTGTTTATTATATGTCTGGTTTCTACAATTTTAGATCTAGTTGGGTCAGTTTATAAACACGATAACTGCAAACACGATTTTTAAAGATGAAATAATTATCCAGCTGGGTCGGTGTGAATGTTTGATTAATCCACCACACCTAAATTGTGTGAAATTATCTTATTTATAATCAAATAAATTACCAGGATATGAAAATATTAATAAATAGAAAGATAACTATGGTAATAACGCAAATATCTAATATTTGCCTTATAATAAAATATAAAATATAATATATATGGTAAACTATAATTTATTACTAAATATCTTTAACAGTACGTTTATAAATCTTAAATTTAGTCATTTTAAATTAATTTTTATATAACTAATTTTATGATTTTTAAAAAATATATTAAATTAAAATTGGGACACTTTTATAAAGTATTGCCTTGCAAGGCACCAGCTATTTTCCACATAATTTATATCCATAAATTGTGGAGTTTTTTTTTTTTTTTTTTTTTTTTCAACTAAAATTAAATTATTATATATAATTAAATTTTTAATGGCGTATTTAGTATGGCCGGTCGTGACATTTTATGTAGTCAACTATTTCTTTAAACACTCGGCTGACAAATTTAAATTTTACATTCCGTCCTCAAACTTTCCTTTATTTAATTTTTAGTCCTTCGCTTTTAAATATTTTAAACTTTCCTTTATTTAATTTTCGGTTTAAAAATTATATTTTTAGTCCCTCAAATTTGGTTAGATTACATTCTGAGTCCTAAATTTTCATTTATTACTAATGAAATATTTGTAGAATAATTAAAAAAATATATTATTTTTTATTTTAATTTAAAATTATTATTTTTCTTTTTATGTTATTCTTCGTCAACCACGTTGTCAAATTCACCATCACAAAATACACTCTATTGAAGCTTCTCGAAATCACTTCATTCTTAATGTCAACCCATTGCTCAATTAGGGTTTCGACTACTGGTTTGGCATCAACTCCATGTGTTAAAGCTCTGAAAAGTGTAAAGTAAGTAGCGAACCAAAGAATCGTCACCTTAATTGATGATTTCATAGTAGAAACAGTGGTCGTAGATTGGAATTTTTCAAATATTCTCGCTATCTTACCAATCGTCATTCATCTTTCTCTATTATGTTGAAGCAACTACTACGGTAACAAAAGATGAAAAGCAAGTCAATAAATTCGATTGATAACCGAGCGTTGAGTAATAAAAAAATTTTGAACCCAAAAGAAAAAAAAAATCATATATTTAAAAGTTTATTTTTTATTATTAAGTAATTTAATAAATATTTTATTACCATATAAAAATAAATAAATAATGCCTTTTTTTTGGATGGTGACTTCTTCTTCGTGAGTTGCATGTTTTTTTCTAAGAAAAATAGTGTGGTGCATGTTNTATATATATATATATATATATATATATATATATATATATATATATATATATATATATTTAAAATAATACGTTAAGATAGTAACATCGATAAATTTTAATTTAAAAGACATGTTTTTAATTCAATAATTATAAAATAAGAGATCGGACCCTTAAAATAAAGTATTTTTATTCAATAAATTATGTTCGGGTTTGATAATTATTATTTTCAATATTTTTTAGTTATAATTATATAAAATAAAATTTATGTGGAAAAAGAAAGCAACGGCAATTTGGAAGATAGCCGTTAACTGATATAGTTGAAATGAGGACACGTGTCAGAACCCCATTAATCTAAGTCCTCTGGCCGTCGACGGCATAAAAAATCTCCTCATACGCGGGTCCCCAATTTTCTGTCCCTCCAACGGTCTTCTTCTCTTTACACCCATTCCCCTTAACGGTACGATTTTGTTTTCGTCAACGTCAAATTAAATAATTTAAAATGTACACTAATGTAATTAATGTTTTAATTTATTTTAAATGGTAAATTATTTATTTATTAGTTTAAATAATTTATCATTTAAAAGCGGAAATAAAATTCTTAAAATTTAGAAAATAATTAAAACTTACTAGCAGCGTTCTTGAGATCTTTTTTATACCAACTTTTCTGGTTATAAATTTTTTGAACCAAAACAACTCAGTTCGAGTTGTTCCGGTCATTTATTTTAGAAGTTTACATTAGTAAAATACGAGAATATTTTCAACTTAATATTCTTTTTAAAAAATAAAATATAATATTAAAACAATAGATAGTATACGTTGACTTAGTAAATATAAAAAAGAATAGTGTACGACAAAAATTAAATATGTTTTTATTATATTTAAATATTGCTACAACTATCAAATAAAAATTATTGTTATTATAAAAGAATATTAAAAAAAAAAAACCCTATTTATTAACGTTTGAAGCAAAGAATATTCTCCAAGTTAAAAAGATTAAATAACGTGTAGAAGAATTTAAAAAAAAAAAAAAAAGTGCTTGGAATATGAGGCAAAGTGTTTCCATGAGAAAAATACAATATTATTAATGAAAATTGTTTTATATAATGAATTTAGTTATAAATATATATATAAATAAATTATACTCTAAAAACATTAAAAAAAAAAGAGTAAATAGTAGGGGTGTTACACAAAGCTCGAGAACCCGATCAACTCAGTCAATTTAACATTTATGGATTAGTTTTTTCGATTTAGGTTGGGTTGAATTTCTGAAAAATTGAAAAATTCAAATCGGTTTATAGATTGTCACTTTTTTTTTTTGTTGGGTTAACTCGACCAATTAAAAAATAAAGTTATAATTCAATTTTACTATACTTTTAAGATTATTACGAAGATTAAGGATATTTGAAGTTTGTAATCAATGTTAACAATCTGCTGTAACTTGTTGAGTTTTATGAGATTTTAGTAATAAGTATGATAGATAAATATGGTTTAAAAAAAATAAAAAATAAAAAACAACCTAACAACTCAACCAAACTTGAAAACAGAGGGTTGAGTTATGAACTCTATTTTGGTTGCTCGAGTCACCAAATTAACCAATCTGAAATTTCTGGTTCATCCAAAAGATTTCTCAAACCCTCACAACCCGACCCGTGTACTAGTTGTATATAAAGTTCAAATTTAATTATGAAAAATTGGAACAAACAATTAAAAATACCAAACAAAATTTAGTTTTTAAATCCATAAAATAATTTGTGAAATTTGTTTAGATAAAGTAGAATTATATTATATTTAGAAGGGAAAAATGAATTAAAAATTTAATTAGTAGGCAAAATCCACCCACCAAACCACAATAATGGATGGTTACGCGTTTTTATTTTANTTAAAAAAAAAAAAAAAAAAAAAAGGAAGAGAATAAAAAAGTGCCCCAAAAAACGCGTGAACCATTTGCGAGCCCTTCAAAAAGGGGTCGGCCATGGAAACCGTTGGTTCATGTTCTTCATTTGTCTCTCTGTGTTTAGAAGTTTGTTTGAAACCCTAATTTCTCTCCCAAATTTTGTGGGGAACCAAACAATCTTCCACCACAGCCACCCATTCTTCGCTCACGATTTCTCCCTTTTTTACAATCTCCATTTCCGCATTGATTCCTCCTCTCTCTCTCTGTTTGCCTTCCCTCCATTCCCCTCTACACCACTCATTTTTCTTCCTCTTCTCCTCTGTTACGGTTTAATCTCCTCTTGCCGTGGCCCGCCGACCGAGATCTCATCCACACACGTTCATTAACTAATGGATCCGACGGAACTAAAGCGAGTGTTCCAGATGTTCGATCGCAACGGCGACGGACGGATCACTCAGAAGGAATTAAGCGATTCGTTGGAGAATTTGGGGATTTTCATCCCTGATAAAGATCTGACTCACATGATCGAGAAAATCGACGTCAATGGCGACGGATGCGTAGATATCGACGAGTTCGGTGAACTGTACCAGTCGATTATGGACGAGAAAGACGAGGAAGAGGACATGAGAGAAGCCTTCAACGTCTTCGACCAGAACGGCGACGGATTCATCACCGTCGACGAATTGAGGTCAGTTCTTGCTTCCTTGGGGCTTAAGCAAGGGAGAACTGTAGAGGATTGCAAGAAAATGATCATGAAGGTGGATGTGGACGGAGATGGAATGGTGAATTACAAGGAGTTTAAGCAAATGATGAAGGGAGGTGGATTTAGTGCCTTAGGTTCATGATATCTTTCTCACTTGATCACACACGTTNAAACCAGAGGAGGAGAGAGAGAGAGAGAGAGAGAGAGAGAGAGAGGGTGTTTTTCCATTAAGAGTCTGTATATAAAAACCTTGAAGATGACGATGAAGAAGAAGAAGAAGATGGAGGAAGAAGAAGGATGTGATCATTACACAAAGTTGCATGGAATATGTGTGCTCTCTATCCACGCATCCACCTTTCATTGGTTGCTGTTTTAGCCAATTGCCGTTTGACACGTATTGAGAATATAGTTTAAATACGTGAATGTGTTTTCAGTTTTTTTTTTTATTCCATGTAATTTAAAAATTAACTGTCGGGTCGGGTCGGCGCATCAACAGAATATTACTACGTTTTTTTGCCCTCTTTAATTAATTTGCAACTGAGTAAGAATGTTTTTGTGCTTTTTTTTTTCTCTTGTTTTTTTTTTTTAAAATAATTTCCTCCATGTATTATTTTTATTATTTCATAATTTTAACTTTTTTGACGATGCATGCTTCATACCAATTGGGCCATCGGGCCGTGCACATTTTGACATTATGCATTATATTAGACCGTTCACTACTTTGAGTATAAGTTCTCATCGCTTTGCTTTGAGCTTTCCCAAAAGTTTAGGGCATGACTCTAATACCATATTAGGTTAGATGAACTGAACACGACATATAATGGTATGATATTGTCCAGCATGACTAATTTTGGAGCATGATTTTGATACCATGTTAGGTTAGATGAACACGACTCTCTACAACTGTATGATATTGTCCATTTTGAGCATAAACTCTCATGACATTGCTTTGTGTTTCCCAAATTGCATTATAAAACCTTTGATCATTTCCTAAATTAGTCGATGTTCACTCAACATCTCCCCTACCAAATATTTAGTGGAATACTCTCTCTAGCTTTAGCGAACCTTTTTGAATATGATTATGAATGGATGCTCAATCTAGTCCCGTCCCATTTCTCATGTCCCTCCTCTAATGAGAGTACTCTATGTTTTTTTTTTCTTTGTAATTATTGGTTTATTATTATTATTTGTTCTCTTTCCAAACTAAAAAAAAAAAAAAAGGAACGTTCATTCCAAAAACTATAAATAATTTTTTTTTAAGTTAGAGTGGATCGTATCAAAATTTTAAAAAATATATTTTTTTTACTATATATACATATATTTATTATAATTTTATAATAATTTTTATTATTCATTTTTCAACCATTCATGAAAAAATTTTTTTTTTATTTGAAATGTAATTTAAATAATTGAAAATAAATAAATAAATAATTTTCAAAATAAATTTATATTTAATTAAAAAAAAAAAATGATAGTTCCATTCATCTATTTATTACATTCCAAACCATTGGATTGAGTATAAAAAATGTCTCAACCGAGATAACTCTCAAACAAGAGTATTCAACTAAGATGAGCTGGATGGGTTCGGTTCGGTTTTTATCAGGAAAAAAATCGGTTTTTCCATCGGCTAGCATCATTAGCGGGGAGAAATTCGAGTGGCAAGAACGGCGGGGAAGTCAGGCCCAGCCCAACGCCGAGGGGATGCAGTCGATGCCATTTTTTCTTCTCTTAAAAATGTTATTATCGAAAGATCAATCCATCCCTGTCCTGCCGTATGCTCAACCCTCAAAGCTTCTCGCATTTCATCACTGTCCGCAAGCTGGGTGTTCATCCAATCGCAGAAACCGATCCATTGTAAGTTTATTGCAGCTCTTTTATCACACTCACATGCTCTTTTTCAGTGGGTTTGAAGTATGTTCAACATCTTGGTTATCTATTCAATGTTCATTGTTCTGTTCATTTCAATTTTCTTAATTTGAAAACCACTACAAATTCATATTATGTCTGTGTTTCGTTTGAAATTCCTATTGTTTTCTTTGTGTTGCTGGGAAAGTTATCAAGTCTGAATGTTAATTTTCTTTTTTCGATAGAAATCCTGGATGGGGTGGGTTTGTATGGCTTGATGATTCGTGTTTCCTTGTTTATTTTGTTGCATTTTGTGGGAAAATTTGGCAGCAGAACTCACCCCAATTCAAATTTCATAGGGTTGACTTTGGATTCCTTCTCGTGTTTTGCTTTCTGAGATCCCACAATGGTTTGAGAGGAAAACAAAGCATTGTTTATAAGGGTGTGACAACCTCTCCCTACTCCCTACCAGACACGTTTTCAAACCTTGAGGGAAAGCTAAAAGAGGACAATATCTGTTAGCGGTGGGTTTGGACGGTTACAAATGGTATCAGTGCCAGATAATGGGCGGTGTGCCAGCGACGACGCTGGCCCCCAAGGGGTGGATTGTGAGATCTCACATCGGTTGGAGAGGAAAACGAATCATTGCTTATAAGGGTGTGGAAGCCTCCGGACACCGAGCAGTGTGCCGGCGAGGACGATGGGCCCCCAGGGGGTGGATTGTGAGATCCCACATCGGTTGGAGAGGAGAACGAAGCATTGCTTATAAGGGTGTGGAAACTTCTCTCTACCAGGCGCGTTTTAAAACCTTGAGGGAAAGCTTATGGAGGACAATATCTGCTAGCGGTGGACTTGGGCTGTTACAAATGGTATAGAGCTAAACACCGGGCGGTGTGCCAGCGAGGACGCTGGCCCCCAAGGGGTGGATTGTGAGATCCCACATCGGTTGAAGAGAAGAATGAAACATTGCTTAGAAGGGTGTGGAAACCTCTCCCCCTACCAAATGCGTTTTGAAACTTTGAAAGAACACCCGGAAGGGAAAGTCCAAAAAGGATAATATCTGCTAGCGGTGAGCTTGGGTTGTTACACGCTCATTCTTGCATGATAGATTGTTAGAACTTCTCCCAATGCCTACTTAATCACTAGTTTGTTTACTGTATTTCTTTGTCTATAATGAACCTTTTACCACGATTTTCTTGCAGAAGTTGAAAACCCGAAAACATGGCTGGTCCTAAGCCTGGTAGCTCTGCCACCAAACCAAAAGCTGGTAAATGATGTTCCTTTAATACAGCAGTTGTTTGTGCAATGTGTCCAATTCCCTGGTTTGGCTTGTGTTTACTTGTTCTTTGTTGTTCACTGGGCAGGCGGGAAAAAGGAGGTGAAGAAAGAGACTGGGTTGGGTCTCACTAATAAGAAGGACGACAACTTCGGAGAATGGTATTCCGAGGTGCTGTTTCGTGCACGGTTTTTGTTTTCTTCATTGCAAAATGACTCTTTATGTTCGGTAAAAACTATACGTATGAGTTTGAGAATGTTGTTTGACAGTCGTCGTAGTGAAGGTAGATCGTGTAATTTCACTCGAAGGCTGTCAACGTACATGTCTCAACCCATGTGTAAAATTATTCGTATGAGTCGACCTTTTCTTTTCGAGGGATCTCCCCTGTAATATTATGAACACGTTCTTTTCGATGACTTGAATAATTCTTTTTCTAGTTTGTCTAGGTGGTTGTCAGTGGGGAAATGATCGAGTATTACGATATCTCGGGCTGCTATATACTGAGGCCGTGGGCAATGTCTATCTGGGAGACTATGCAAGTAAGGATGCTAATCGTTCTATCGTCGATTTTACGATCTGTTCTTGTTTCGAAGTTCGAA
>NC_036640.1:10102905-10215637 GCF_002806865.2 Cucurbita pepo subsp. pepo
CAATGTTGTGAGATGGGAGTTCAGCCATCCCACACCATTTATTAGGCAATTACTTGTGCTTGTGATTAATTTTAAATTACTGTATTGTTTTGAAAGAAAAGACTAATTTTCTTTAACTATCGACTGCAGGAGTCGAGAGTTCCTTTGGCAGGAAGGTCATACTGCGTTTGCTACTAAGGATGAAGCGGATACCGAGGTATAAAACTCTAGAGTTTTAAATTATGATTTAGAAACGTTTTTATCTCGAGCAAATTGGGAGATTCAATGTGAGATCCCACATTGGTTGGAGAGGGGAACGAAACATTCTTTATAAGGGTGTGGAAACCTCTCCCTAGCAGACGCGTTTTAAAAATCTTGAGGGACAACTCGGAAGAGAAAGGCTAAAGAGGACAATATCTACTAGCGGTGGGATTGGACTGTCATAAATGGTATAAGTGTATGGCACAACCACCCAGCAAGGACACTAAGCCCCGAAGGGGGGTGGACAACGGGCGGTGTGCCAGTGAGGACGCGTTGGGCTTCGAAGGGGGGTGGACACCGGGCGGTGTGCCAGCGGGGATGCTGGAACCTGAAGGGGGTGGATTGTGAGGTCTCACATCGATTGGAGAGAGGAATGAGTGCCAGCGAGGACGCTGGGCCTTGAAGGGGGTGGATTGTGGGATCCCATATCGGTTGGAGAGGGAAACGAAGCATTTTTTATAAGGGCGTGGAAACCTCTCCTTGGACAACATCTGCTAGCGGTGGGCTTGGACTATTACATGCAAATATGCGAACTCACTTTGATTGGAACCAAAAAGAATGAGTGGGGTCTAAATTGGGAGCACCAAGTTCTTCAAGTGATCATTCTTTTGAGATTTCACATCAGTTGGGGAGGAGAATGAAACACTCTTTATAAGGGTGCNTATGCACCCATTCCACATGTTAGGTGTAGCTGGTGTATTCGGCCCTCTCTATTCAGTGCTATGCATGGTTCCTTGGTAACCTGTAGTTTGATTAGGGAAACCATAGAAAATGAATCTGCTAATGAAGGTTATAAATTTGGTCAAGAGGAAGAAACGTATAACATCGTTGCTGCTCATGATTATTTTTNCGGAAACCTCTCCCTAGCATATGCGTTTTAAAAACCTTGAGGGTAAACCCAAACGGGAAAGCCCAAAGAGGACAATATCTGCTAGCGGTGGGCTCGGGCCGTTACAAATGGGGTATTGTGAGATCCCACATCGGTTGGGGAGGAGAACAAAACACCCTTTGTAAGGGTGTGGAAACCTCTCCCTAGTAGACACGTTTTAAAAACCTTGAGGGTAAGCCCTAAAGGGAAAACCCAAAAGGACAATAACTGCTAGCGGTAGGCTTGAGCCGTTACCAATGGTATCAGAGCCAGACACTAGACGATGTGCTGGTGAAGAGGTTGAGCCCCAAAGGGGGTGGACATGAGACGATGTGCTAGCAAGGTCACTAGGCCCTGAAGGGGGTGGATTTGGTGGAGGTCCCACATCGATTGGAGAAAGGAACGAGTGCCAGCGAGGACCCTAGGCACCGAAGGGGGGTGGATTGTGAGATCCCACATCGGTTGGGGAGGATAACGAAACACCCTTTATAAGGGTGTGAAAACCTCTCCCTAGTAGACGCGTTTTAAAAACCTTGAGGATAAGCCCGAAAGGGAAAGCCCAAAGAGGACAATATTTGTTAGTGGTAGGCTTGGCCGTTACAATCCGTGCTTCGAACCAAGGATGAGTTTAAAGGGAGAATTCTAAAACATCCTTCAATCAAACCCTGAAATATACAGTTCTTTTATGAATCTGTGGTCACTTTTATTTCAGGTTCTTGAAATATTGGAATTGTATAGGCGAATATACGAAGAATACCTGGCTATTCCTGTCATCAAGGGCAAGAAGAGCGAGATGGAGAAGTTTGCCGGTGGTCTTTACACCACGAGCGTGGAGGTATAAGTTGATTAAATGTTTTGACCTGTTTTCAGCACGGTGAATCGATACCCGGTTCTCGTTTATACTGTATGAAACTGTTTCTTCTATGCAGGCATTTATCCCGAACACTGGTCGTGGAATTCAGGGTGCAACTTCACATTGCTTGGGTCAAAACTTCGCCAAAATGTTCGAAATCAACTTTGAAAACGAAAAGGGGGAGAAAGCTATGGTCTGGCAAAATTCGTGGGCGTATAGTACTAGAACGGTAATATTTTGATACTTGCATTTGTCCGAGCTTTTACGTAACGTGTCGTAGTGAATATCTGCGTCTGTTAATCTTGTCTTTCCGAATCGTTTGCAGATTGGTGTGATGGTTATGGTTCATGGGGATGACAAGGGATTGGTGCTGCCTCCAAAAGTTGCGTCGGTTCAAGTTATTATCGTTCCCGTACCTTACAAAGATGCAGACACTCAAGGAATTTTTGATGCTTGTTCTACCACTTTGGATACATTGTCCGAAGCAGGAATTCGTGCCGAGGTCGATTCTAGGGATAATTATTCTCCTGGATGGAAGTATTCTCACTGGGAAATGAAAGGTGTTCCGCTTAGGATCGAAATAGGGCCGAAGGACTTGGCAAACAATCAGGTTGTTTATTCTGTCTACTGATGTTATTTTTCGTCACCATCGAAATACTCCGTCCCCTTGCTAGCATATTTATTACTTTATTTCTAGGTACGTGCCGTTCGTCGTGATAACTCGGGGAAAAAGGACATACCTAGAGCTGCATTGGTTGAACAAGTGAAAGAATTGCTCGAAAGTATTCAACAAAGCCTGTTCGATGCGGCGAAAGAAAAACGAGATGTATGCATTCAAGTTATTACTACATGGGAAGAGTTTACTGAAGCACTCAGTCAGAAGAAAATGATATTGGCTCCATGGTGTGATGAAGAGGTATTAAGATTTTGTTGCTTGTGTTGGCTGCTTCAGCTTTAACGTAATATTCCATTGTTTTGAACATCAGTGATCACTGGCTTGAGTAAATTGAGAGAGGTTTTCGGATATAAGAAGTTTGTAACATGTTTGCTTTGTGCTAACCTTTTATCGTCTACCGGTTTCGTTTTTATGTTCCTTTAGGAGGTCGAGAAGGACGTGAAAACACGGACCAAGGGTGAGATGGGAGCAGCTAAAACCTTATGTTCCCCCTTCGAGCAGCCCGCACTCCCCGAAGGTACTAAATTTTTGTCCAGATCTGTATTTGGTTTTGTAACAACCCAAGTCCACTGCTAGCAGATATTGTTCTCTTAAAACGCGTCTATTAGGAAGAGGTTTTTACACCTTTATAAAAAATGCTTCGTTCTCCTCCCCAACTGAGTGCCAGCTAGTACGTTGAGCTCCGAAGGGGAGTAGATTGTGAGATCCCACATTGGTTGGAGAGGAGAGCGAAACATTCTTTGTAAAGTACGTTGAGCTCCGAAGGGGAGTAGATTGTGAGATCCCACATTGGTTGGAGAGGAGAGCGAAGCATTCTTTGTAAAGTACGTTGAGCTCCGAAGGGGAGTAGATTGTGAGATCCCACATTGGTTGGAGAGGAGAGCGAAACATTCTTTGTAAAGTACGTTGAGCTCCGAAGGGGAGTAGATTGTGAGATCCCACATTGGTTGGAGAGGAGAGCGAAGCATTCTTTGTAAAGTACGTTGAGCTCCGAAGGGGAGTAGATTGTGAGATCCCACATTGGTTGGAGAGGAGAGCGAAACATTCTTTGCAAGGGTGTGAAAACTTCTCCCTAGTAGATACGTTTTAAAAACCGTGATGCTGACCACGATACTTAACGGGCTAAAGCAGACAATATCTGCTAGTGGTGGACTTGGGCTGTTACAAATTTGAATGAGACTTGTTCGAGAAAATTATTAGAGTCTCTTTAGTTTCCCTGAATTTACTGTGATGTTTGTGGACAGGTACCAAATGTTTTGCATCTGGGAAGCCTGCAAAGAAATGGAGCTATTGGGGCCGAAGCTACTAAGCTATCAGCTCGTTTGTGTATGCTACGGCGTGCCTGGATATAGCGTGTCGAGAAATCGAGGGCGTTCGATTCCATTAATTGTGAGTTCATCAGAATTCCCAATAGGGACAGTTAACACGATGAAGAACAAAGCATTCACTTGGCAAGTTAACTATAGAATACTTTTTATTCTGTTAGCATAATTGGGTTTGTTCTGAGATTTTTGTTATACATATTATGATTCTTGGTTTAATTCGACAACAAATGTCGGTTGGGTTTGTTGGAAGATTAGGCAGTAGTTGAAAGAGCCACAAATTTCCCATACATCTCGAGGCACTTATCAAAAAGATACTGTAAAATTAATTTTATAAATTTCAAAAACAGAAAATAAAAAACTCAAAAAATCAAATCATAATGTTTTAATTGAGATTGGATTATAGATTTGTATGATTGGTTTTATGAACAAGATTGTTTCATATAAAAACAAAAATGATCGTAACAAATTAATTTTTATTGAAAATTAGTAAAGGTATCAATTTTATCATTCAATAAATCTCTAAAAATTTATATATTTCAAAATAAAATGCAATTTTAGTACCGTTTTGCAATGAAATTAATTTGTAACAAATATTAACATATCCTACCTAAAAAGCGATTAATACATTTTGATAAACTTGAAAATTTCGATTTGAACAAAATCATTGAGACTTGGAAGAAAATGACATTGAATCCGTATCAGAAGGAAGACAAAATGAAGAATCAAATGCTCAGCTAAAGAAAAGATGAAAGATCGAGAATCAAATCCAATTACAAACGCACACAAATTAAGTCAAAAATCCGAAAAGAAAAAAAATCGCAGTCAGAATCCAAATACTCTCCAGGCAAAACAGTGTATAACACATTCCAATTCCGTAAACACCAGTTCAAAAGGCAAGAAATAGAAGATTCGAAAGCAGAAAGGAGGATCGAGTTCAGTAGAAACGAAAAGAAAGTGTACGCATCATAGCGAGCCAAGAACCTATGGGAGAAATCAGGAACTGGCTTTCTGAGATGCCTATGATCAATGTCAGATTCTCTTAATCTGCAAGGAATAGCAAATCGGAGATCGAAAGAAATTTCGATCTCCGAAGCTCCATAGCAGGCTGCGTTTTTTTCTTCAGAGAACCTTGTTAGGGTTTACGACCTCTATGAACTCCCTTATATAAGGATTCGTCTCTTGTTCTTTAAACTTGGACAAAATTACGAAAATGCCCCTGATTTACCAAATTGTTGCAAAATGCATAAATTTAATAAAATTCTTCACCCATTCATTTTTTTTCTTAATATTTTTAATGGAAGCCCGACATGGTCGACCTTAAGCTAAATTACAATCGAGTTCCCGACTTTTATACTTATTTGACATCTAAACTTTTAAAATTATAAATTTAGTCTCTGAACTTTTAAAATTATAAATTTAGTTTCTCGATATTTATTTTTTTAAATTTTTATTAAAAATATTGCGTTGCAAAAAAAATATTAAAAATTCATGGGTAGACACTATATATATCTTTTAATAAGTTTTTTTTTAATTATTAAAATAGATTTTTTTTTTCAATGACAATTTTTGTTTTTGTTTGGGCCGATTTGAACAAATACTCGGCCCATTATTGGAGTCGTTGCTCCACCTGCCCATCGCCGGACTGTGCCGCCGCTGGTAGGGTTTATTCACAAACTCTCCCGCGTTTGCACCTCTGAAAGACGCACGTAGCTGCTTCTGCGATTCGATCCAGGCCTCTGTTCTTTCTTCCTTCTTTCTCGAGCTTTTGCGAATCCCTAATTATGGCTAACAGTGCGTACAGCCTCTTTCTTTCTTCTCTTGCTCATCGTTCTTGCATTTGAATTTTGATTTTTAAGTGTGGTTGTGGGTTTCGTTTCGCTGTTTATGAATGCGTTTGTGGTGCTGCAGCGATGGCTAGGTCTTTTCTGCAGGTTGCTGCTACGGAAGAGGTTGCTACCCCTCTCCGAGTGGTCCAGATTGAAGGATTGGTAATTTCCTCCTTTCCTTTTTCTTGTTTTGCGTCTAATTTGATTTTGAAGTGTAGGGACTAATTAGTTCTTCCCAGGCATGAACAAAGCGGAGGTTTTTATTTAATTCGGGATTTCCTTTTGTTGTTCGTTCAAACGTTGTTTTTCTCTTTGGCACGTTATATAGGGCAAGCAATTAGTGGGGACAAACGTTTCTATAAATTTGAACTCTTGTTCTTCTATCCCTAAATTAAGGTTAAAATCCTATTTTATCATCTCTGCAGGTTATATTGAAGATAATCAAGCATTGCAAGGAGTTTTCACCAGCCCTTGTGACTGGGCAACTTCTTGGGTTAGATGTTGGTAGTGTTCTTGAAGTCACTAATTGCTTTCCTTTTCCGGTATGATGAGGCAGTTATTTTCACGTTGTTTAATGGTTCAGGATTTTTTTTTTTTTTCTACCATTGCAATTATTTTAATATATGAACATGAATCTGTTAGACTCGGGAGGAGGATGAGGAGATTGAAGCTGATGGTGCTAATTACCAGCTTGAAATGATGAGATGTCTGAGAGAAGTCAATGTTGACAATAACACTGTCGGATGGTAAGCATAGTTTTATTATAGTACATATTTATGGAGAACATGACATTATTAGTAGGGAATAATGTGTATATGCATGTATGTTCTTTGTGTTCATATTCTTCACTTGTTTCTGATCAGTTTCTTTTTTACCTCCACATGTTTAAAACATGTGGATTATTTTTCCATTTTGTTTTTGGATTTTAAACAAACTATTATGTAATTGGTACTATTTTACTTGTGTCCAACTATTGGAGATTATGAGCCGTGCCTGAAATCTGATTTTCAACTTTGTTGTATTAGGGATAAAAAAAAAATCTTTAGTGTCTTGGTTAATTTGGTTAGATCAGACATGCTTCTGCAAATCCGAGGCATTTAAATGTAAGGTTGCTACTTCATTTGGGCGTTCTTTTGCTTTGGCTTCATGAACACCAAAACAAGTGTTCTGTCCCTTGTGCTTGATGATATATGCTAATTATTAACTCACCGTGTCATGTTGGTGGAGCTCTTATGCTGACTTGATTGACATTATTGAAAGATAGATTTCAACTAATTCCTCTTTGATGTTTATGTGAAGTGGATGACATTTTACTTAATCATATTCAGGTATCAGTCGACCTTCTTAGGTTCATATCAGACAGTAGAGCTGATTGAGACCTTTATGAATTATCAGGTATTAGTTTACTCATTCTCTGTCTATAGTATGTGTGTTTATTTAGTATCAAAACTTTTTAACGCGTTGTATGTGCTTATATCTTCATCATTCGAAGCTTTTCTGATTAACTATCAGAGTTTTTGAGATCTCTTTTCTTTCTGTGTGTTCATTTTAGTAACTTCTGTGAACAACTTGTGGAAATTCTTGTCAAGATCATTGTCAATGTTCTGTATTTGGATAAGATTCAAAGAGGAAGGTAAAGATAGTAGAAGTAAATGACAAGTAGAAGAGAGATGGAATGACAATTTGTANTTTTTTTTTTTTTTTCTGAGAGGGAGAGAGAGGTGGCATGTTCTTAAAAAGTTTATTAGTAATAGGAGATATTTTTGTAGAAGAAAAGGAGTTTGATATAAAATTTCTATCTAGGGAATCTTGAGAAATCTTATCTTTGTAAAGAGCTTTGACCCAGACCAATTACCCAAATTTTAGATATAAACTATCGATTTAAATAAAAAAATTATTGAATATGAGCACTTTTGGAAGATGACCATTTTTTCCAATTGTAATTGGGTTAGTTTCTTGCCATCCTTTTGGTTTCAGGATCTCCTGGTTTTTGCTATTAAGGGACTACCAAAATTTAAAGCCCTTTTTTTAATTCTTTTGAGGCACTTTGGTTCAGTTTGCTTATGTTTTCCGTGGTCTTCTCTTTTATACTTTCAGCATTCTCAAAAGAATTATAATTTCAGAGGACTTGCGCCAGATAATTTCTGAGGTTGAATATTTATAGATGGTTAAAAACTCATCAATAGCATACAAGTTCTAGGTTGCCTGTTAAGTGCCTGTCGCTTGAATAGAGCTTCCTGATTAACTGAGTTCAACACCATCAATCGTGTTACTTTTTTTTACCTTGGCCTATATTTTAAATTCTTGATTTACATTTCTATTTTAGGTCATCTTATTAAAACATGAACTCGCAGGAAAATATTAGGCGGTGTGTCTGCATAATTTATGACCCATCAAGGTCTAATCAAGGTGTCTTAGCTCTCAAAGCATTAAAGCTTTCAGATTCTTTTATGGAGCTTTACCGCAGTAACAACTTTACAGGAGAGAAGTATGTAATTTAATTTCTTTTATTCTTTTAAGTCAAGTTATTTATTGGAAATTTATCTGTCTTGGTGAAATAGGTTGAGAGAGAAGAACTTATCATGGGTGGATATTTTTGAGGAAATACCTGTATGTCACTTGGACCCTATTTCCTTGTCCGGATCTTACTCTGATAATTGGTCAAAAGTCATTTTGGGTCTACAGACTTTTTACGTTGACAATATAACATAATCATTGTGATATTTCTTCTATCTTTCAGATCAAAGTTTCAAATTCAGCCCTCATTAGTGCTTTTATGACGGAGCTTGAAGCTGATTCGCCAGTCACCCAGGTAAAACATAACTTGTGGGTACTGCTCACATTGTTGTTGATCTAAATTTTATCATCGCTTTCTTTTCTTATTGATTAGATCATTGCTGTTTCAGTGTGATTATGACCGCCTGCAACTTCCAGCGAATCCATTTATGGAGAGGAATGTGGAATTTCTGATTGAATGTATGGATGATTTGTCGGTCGAGCAGCAGAAGGTTTGTGTCTCTAGTTTTCCATGGGCACAGTAAAGTTCAACGTTTCTCTAGTCTCTGTTTTATGATTGGTTGTAGCACAATATAAATCGATATTCTTGTTTCAGTTCCAATTCTATTATCGAAGCCTGACACGTCAGCAAGCTCAGCAGCAAGCATGGCTTCAGAAGAGGAGGTAATTCTTGTTAGCTAGCACATTTAAGACGTATAGTTTTCCTTATTCATGTGCATTTCTGTTACATCAATGAACCTGGTTAGGAAAGCTTTCTTGGGTTTTAACACAACCGTTTTTGTTACACTTCGCTGGCATCGTAATTCATCACGATTGCAAGGATAAAACTGTTTGCAAGTAGAAACATTTGCATATGAATGTAAAATAGGCGTGTTCATATGTTTCTGGAATCTGTTTCGTAGGGCGGAGAATGCGATGAGGAAAGCAGCAGGAGAAGAACCTCTCCCTGAGGAGGATCCTACAAACCCCATCTTTAAACCACTCCCTGAGCCATCACGTTTGGATAGCTATCTCATAACGAATCAAATAGCAAACTACTGCAATCAAATTAATGGGTATGATGCTGCCTGCCTACCTACCATACCAATCTTAGAGACGCTAACATTTTGTTCAATCAATGTCTTGAGAGTCTAATAAATAATTGTGTGATGAAATATTTCAGGGTTGCTGGACAGAGTTTCAACAAGCTTCATTTGATGAAGGCTTTGCACGACAGTTAATCTTGAGGATTTTGAAGGTCCATTCTCTTCTTTTTGTAATGCCATATGATTAAGCCTTGTGAAATTGGGTAGAAATAAACTGGAGATTTTATTTTAAAGGATGATTCAATCGTTGAGTTGGCTGTAATCTATTCTCAATTATATTAATACTTTTAATTTTTTTTAAAAAGAAACTTCAAAAACACCTTTAAACTTTTTATAAAAAAACTAAAAAAATACCTTTATCCTACCACGTCTTCCATCTTCCTGCCCGTGACGTGAGTGATCATTGACCCTGTCCCTGATTTTCTTATTTCTATTTGAATATTGATCGAGAGAGTAATCACATGAAATTTCACTTTATGCTTCAAGCTTTTCATCTCCAATAAGGCAAAATTACAAAATCACAAGGTTAATTCACATTATCCTCTAAATTGTGAAAACAAAGAATTAAAGGAAAAAAGTTCAAGCAATCCATTAAAAACATAGAACAGGTCCAACCAAAGGTAAACAATATCACATTTGAAATTGAGGTTCTCAAAATCCTTGTGGTATTGTTTGTGGAAGTGGAGCCTTGATTACTTGCAGAATCTGCACCACTTCAGCCATGGATGGCCTGCTTGAAGGAATTTGAGAAATGCAGACCAAAGCCAGCTTGAGTATGGGCACCACTTCATCTTCTGAATACTCACTCATGCTTGGATCAACACAATCCAACACATTCCCTCTCTCTAGCAAATACCTCACATGGTCTGTCAATATTACCACATTGTCTTCTCCGTACTCGACCGGCCTTCGTCCTGTTACGATCTCGAGTACCATCACCCCGAACCCGTGTACGTCGCATTTCTCGTTCACCCTTATGCTCTGGCATGCTAGTTCTGGTGCGATGTACCCCAATGCACTTTGGAATCTGTTGTTTACGACATGCTTGTCAAGCTTTGTTAGCAGTCTTGCAAGCCCGTAATCGGAGATCTTCGGGTTGAAGTTTTCGTCGAGAAGGATGTTGGTTGGCTTGAGATCGTAGTGAACAATTGGCGGGCGGAATGAGTGGTGTAAATGTGCTAGTCCTTTGGCTGTCCCAAGCACAATCTTGAACCGGTTATCCCAAGAGAGAGATGGAGATGAAGGAAGCCTTCCATGGAGTTGAGTTTGAAGACTTCCATTGGTAGCATACTCCATGACCAAGAGCTGAGTTTGTGCAGTCCAGTAGTAACCCTTTAAGCTGATCAAATTGGGGTGCTTGACCTTGCCCAAGATTTGGATTTCCCGGTCGAAATCTTCCACATTCTGAATCATGTTCGACTTCACAAGCTTCTTGATAGCTACGTCTCTTCCACCTTGATCTCCCAACGAAACCTTATAAACCGTTCCAAAAACTCCAGCACCAATCTCAGAGGCCTTGTTCAGCAAGGCTTCATGGTTACTAACCCAGTTCGGTGAACCCCTCGAGTTCGAATCAAACAAAACAAGCTTACCAGCAGTCGCAGTCCCTGATTTCGAAGAGCTCGAGCACATGCTTTCCAACGCATTGTCGACAAACGCAAGCGATCTCCTCCGTGCCGAGACATTGAGCAAGGTAACCACAAGCACCCCAAGGGCAATGAAAGTGGCAGCAGAAATGGCAACAATGGCAGAGACACTGAAGAACACATGATGGGGAGAAGAATTAGAGTACTGTGAGGGCTTGTCCCTGCTGGTTTGGCCACCCATTTGGCTGGGATAGGCGTTGGGGTCTAGAACAAGGGGCTTAGGGACATTCATTTTGCAAGGTCCTTTAAGCAAAGGGGAGCAAAGGCCCAAGTTCCCTTGCAGAGCACTTTGATCCAAGCTTGGAAAGATGCCACCAACAGGAAGCCTGCCTGTCAGCATATTGTATGAAATGTTAACAGCAAGCAGGTTTTGAAGAATTCCAAGCTCTTGGGGTATTTCTCCACTCAATTCATTTGATTCAAGCCTTAGAATCTCTAGCTTGCTTAGCTTCGAGATTGACTTCGGGATTTCTCCGCTTAGATTGTTGTGGGATAAACTCCTGCATATACCCGAACACAAATTTAAAAGTTTAGAAACTAAACTTATAATTTAACCAAAATAAATTATATAACTAACTTGATCTTAAAGTTAACCTTTTAATGGGAAGAAGTGAAATTAATATTTAACTTTAAAATGAAACTAAAACAAACCGTCCAAAAATAGACAAGGTACCCAAAGTTCATAAATTACAAATTTAGTCCTTATGATGAGGAGAAAGTTAGTATTAAGTCCCTATAATTTAAAAGTTTGAACTCTCCCTATAGTTTGATAATACTCTCGTAAATAATTCCCGATCATAAGGACATCTTATAAAATTTTATCAAACTAACAAGGATGAAATTGCAAATTTGAGTTAAAAAACAAAAGTACATCTTGAAAAAGAAGGGACCGCAGTGGTAGAATACTTACAGCAAGTATAGTGAGACACAATTTCCAATCTCGTCGGGAATTGGACCAATCAAAGAGTTGCCATCGAGCTGAAGAATCCCCAAACTGCCAGAATCACACAGTTCTCCGGGGATTGAGCCATGCAGATCACTGCTTCTGAGGTCCAACACATTCAAGTTCTGAAACAAACCCATTTCCGGTGGAATCTTTGCTTTAAAGTTGTTCCACGAGAGATTCAAGTACTTCAAATTTTTGTACAATCCCATTTCGGCGGGGAAGTTGCCTTCTAATCTGTTGCTTGACAAGTCCATTCTTGTGAGCTTCTCATACAGCTTGCTTGATCCAACTGGGACTGAACCAATCAGCTCGTTCTGAGACAAATCGATCTCCTCCAAACCCAGTTCAAACAGCCCCTCTGGTACCCTTCCATTCAAGCTGTTTCCTTCTAGCTTGATCACAGATAGCTCAGAACACTTCATTAAGGTCTCCGGGATGTTCCCAGATAGCTTGTTGTTTGAAAAACTCATGTATTTGACAGATCTCAATCCTCCCATTGCCAAGGGAAGGCTGCCAGTGAAGCCATTGCTTGAAAATTCCACGTAGTTCAAGCTTGTCATGTTCCCAATCCACTGCGGGAGCTCCCCTGAAAACGTGTTGAACCCAATGTTCAAGAAGGTCAAGGAGGTTAAGAGCCTCATCGACTCCGGTAACGGCCCGGTGAGGCGGTTCCTGCTGACATCCAATGTAGACAAGTGGAGACATAATCCCAAGTCTGCAGGCAATGGCCCTGAGAACTGATTGCTCTGTAACCTGAGCTCTTTCAAGTTATGGAGGGCTGAAATCCCTTGCGGTAAATACCCAGAGAAAGCATTTTTGGAAAGATCCAATGTCCTGAGCCTTGTCAAAGACCATAAATCCAAGCTACCAGAGAACTGATTGGCCGAAAGATTCAGAGTGTTTAAATACAAACACCTTGTGTGCAATGTGTTGGGGACAGGGCCTTGAAGCATATTAGACGCAAGAGAAAGATAATGAAGCAAAGAACAGTTAGCAAACATTTCATCAGGAATCGGCCCAGAGAACAGATTATCAGAAAAATCAAGAAATCTAATGGAGGACATAGCGATTAAAGAAGTAGGTATCCGTCCAGATAAACGATTACGACTGAAATTAACTCTCTGAAGACTGGGAGGAAGAACAAGCTCAGGACTAAGATTGCCGGTGAAATTATTGCCAGAAAGCGAGAGTACCTTGAGATGCTGCAATTTCTCAAACCCTCGTCCGATTCTCCCTGATAGCCCGAATCCATCAATGGAAAGCTCAGAAACTCTGCCATTGATGGGGTTGCATTTAACGAACTCCCAAGAACAAGGAGAATCATCGTCTTCATTCCAGGAGGCGAGAAAGGAAGAGGGGTCGTGGAGGGCAGATTTGAAGACAATCAAGCCGAGAATATCGTCGTTGAGTTGAGGGGAAACAGCATCAAGAGCAATGCAGTTGTGAAGAAGAATGGCGATGGATCCCAACAGGGAAAGGGCCAAAAAACGGAGGAAATCCATGGAGAAATCAGTCAATCAATGGAGTGAAGAAGGGAAAGAAGCATAGAAAAAGAGAGAAAACAGAGAAGAAATGGAAACGGAAACGGAAATGAAGAAGAAAGACATGGATTGATATGAAGAAGGGCAAGACCATGTTGGCTCATTGTCGCGTACTTCATCCTCTCGTGTTGCTTCGCTTTCTGCGCCTTTCTGTTTTTTGAGCTCACCTTCCTCTCTAAATTATCTCTTTTATTTATTTANTTTTTTTTTTTTTTTTTTTTTTTTTTTTTTTTTTTTTTTTTTTTTTTTTTTTGTTGAATTTAAAATTTATTCTTATTTTCACTTATGAAATTTATAAAATAATAATAGTTTAAATTCAATAAAATACTCGACTTTAAATCTAATTTTGATTCTAAATATTTCAAGAATATTCTATTTTAATCCTTAAACTTTTAAAATATTCATTTTTGGTCTCTGAACTTTCAAATATGACCTATTTTAATATCTAAACTTTCAAAATATTTATTTTAATATGTAAATTTAAAAAATATATATATTCTAACGGGTTACTTTTTAAATATAAAAGTAATATATCAAAAGGCTAAAATAAATATTATGAAAGTTGAGGGCTAAAATAGTTATTTTCAAAAATTTAGCGACTAAAATGAAAGGAACCTATCTGAAATAAGAAAGTGAACTCGTTGACTACTTTTGAGTCTCNTTGTTTGTAGCTGTTGTGCTTTATTTGTTGAGCTCTTGCTAATTTTACATCGTTTTTCTTTTTTGTCATTAAAATCGAAGTTATTTTACTTTATACATTAAAAAAAAATAGATTTATTCCTCACCACTACTTTTCTTTTTTATCTTCCAAAATTCATCGAATTTATATATATATATATATAGGTGTGTCGGGTCAATATTGGAAGGACGAGATCGGTCATGACAAGTTGAATTATGATGGTTTTCGACGACCGTTATTTAATAGAGGAAGACACTATGAAATTATAAAACTAACGGTATAGTGATGTATGAATGAATCAAGGTCACATCTGAATGAGAATAATATTAAATATATGAAATTATGACAAAAAAAAACAACTTAAAATTGATAATTATTATCAATACCAACACTGCACTTTTATATATATATATATATATATATATATATATATATATATATATATATATATATATAATTCAATCGTTGGTGAACATGATCAAGAAAAAAACATGGTAAAGTGAGAATTGAGCTATATTCATATTGGTTTAAAATAAAATTTAAATTTAAATTATAGACATGTATAATATTTTTTAATTAATTAACTTCTAAAATTATTCGTACATTAATATTATTTTAGTTATTCATATGATTATTAATGCATAAAAAAGTGTGTATCTGACTAAAACTCCCAATATTTATTAATTAAAAAATAGAGGGACAAAATTATATTTTATTACCCATAATTAGATACCATTTAATTTATTTTAAATTCATTAATTATTATTCTTAGGATTCCATACTTTATAAACAAAAATTAAAAAAGACAAACTGCACTTTTTTTATTATTTTTTATTATAGCATTAAATTCTGCTGTTTTTTTTTTCATAATTTCAATAAAAATAATAATAATAAATGACAATTTACCAATTTATCAAAATTTTCTGATAAATTACATTTTATGCTTTATTAATTACCTTAATTACAATTATGTTGTCAAAACTTCATATTGACATTTTTGTCCATTTGGTCGCTATGTAACAACAAATCCATGTGACATATAAACAATAAATTTGTATACGAAATTTATGATGTGACATTTTGTTTTAATAATGTCATACGGAAAGAATACGAATATAGATTAAGTTTTAAGACATTATATTATAATTAAAAAATGAATATTAATTGAATCTCCATAGACAATAACATTACTAAAAACAACGTTTTTGTAAAATAAAACACAAAAAAAACTTTTGAAACATGTTCGAGATGATCATAAAGACATTGCAAGAGCATGTTTGTTAACACAAACCCATTTGAACGGAAGCATTGAAAGTAAGTAAGAAGATACGCTAAATAGTCATTCTCAACTCTACTGATTATTCCCGAGTCACAACCTTATCTTCACTTGAAAAGAACGAATATTAAAAATATTTAGTAGTGTGCTCGTCGTTAATTTTTTTTTAAGAGAAGGAGATGACTCACTCGTGAGCTGTCTCGAATCGTTTTTGTCTAGCTCGATCTTAAGATTGTCAAGATTTTTGGAATGTTTGTGTTTTGAATTCAATTTTTTTTTTTTTTTTTTTAAGATAATTAAAAAAGTTATTAAAAATGATGTAATTTAAAGAAAAATAAAATAAAAAAGGGAAAAAAAGTAGAGGGGAAAATAAGAAGAAGAACGTGGGAGGGACACGGGGGCAGATTGGGAAAAAATCCAAACAAAGTTCACGGGAATGAGTAAATGACGCTTTTGTCCTTTTCTTTATGTCTCTTTTTTTTCTTCTTCTTCTTCTTGTAGAGTGGTAGTTATTGTGTGCGGTGAGGGACCACCTTATTCCCCATACACCGCTGTCTTTGTCTTTGCTTTCCATCTCCAATTGCAAACACACTCACAATGGGGTAAACTCTTTTTTTCTTTTTATTCTTCAATAATTTTAAATTCTATTTTTGTACCGTAATTTCCCCACTTACTATGCTCGGGTTCTGCACGGATCAGAGATATCTACCGAGTGAGGATAGGAAAGTCTTCCCGTCTTCATCTCTGCTTCCTATTTTTATCTTTTATCTTCGCAAAATTCTCCATTTATTTTTGTAGGAACAGAGTTCTCTGTAAAAAAAAAAAATACTTCTTTTTTAATATAATTTATATTAAAAATATAAAATATTTTATAAATATAATATAAATTACCATATAATTTTTAAAAATTCAAAATTTAATTTTATATTATTTTGTTAAATAAATGTTTCTCAACCGTTTTTTTTTTTTTTTTTTGTGGGTCCTGACCTCCTGACGTCAGAGGTTAAATGGACATAATTTAATATCGAGGATCGAAGCAATTAAAACAAAATAGGTACAAATATTTAGGGACTACAAGAAAACATTTGAAAATATATTAACACGAACATAATTGAACCGCTCTGAAAAACATTCTAATTTGTGAAAATATTTAAAGAAAAAAGAAAAAGGGTCATTTTTTAAAAGACAAAAGAAATAATTGAACGTGTTCAATAATTTTAGCAAATGGGTTATCTTTTGGAATTATTTGAAATGTGTATGTACGAATTATTTACAAATAAATAATAGAGATTGTTTTTTTTTAAATAATATTTAAATAAATTTTGAGAATCTTTTTGAATTATTATTTTTTTTATGTAGAGTACAATGTTTATGTAATATAATTATGGACATGGGGACTAAATTAATGTATCTGAGGGGAATTTTGCCTACTTGCAATTAAAAATAAATAAATAAAAAAATCTATTATTTATTTTTTTTTACAAATATAAGACTACTTTATTATTTATTATTATTAATTTTATTCTTTAAAAAATAATAATAGTCCCTAAACTTTAGTTAATAATTAAGTTTTTTATATTACGGTGTATATAGTCTTATGAAAATATATTAATATTTAATGATTTAAAAAATTACACTATTTTTCACACGATATATCTTTTTTAAAATGAAAAAGTATTTTCTTAAAATAAGAAAGTGCTCTTTTTTATTTAAAAAATGAGTATTTTTAAGCCGATACCCAGAAACCTATCTAGTCTCAACTTAGGCCCGATCCAATTTCAGTTCAAAGTCAAAGTTTGACCAGCTAAACCTGTTTATTCCACTGTATATGGATCACTGTTTTAAAGATTGGACTAACCCATTTGGACCATATTCAAATCGACCCATGTCCAATGGGCTTAAACCGACGTAGGATCGATCCGATCTTAGCTCAAAGTCAAAGTTTGACTAGCTAAACCTGTTTATTCCAATTGTATATGGATCATTATTTTAAAGATCGGACTAACCCATTTGAACCATATTCAAATCGACCCATTAGCCTGGTCCAATAAGCTTAAACCGACCTAGGCTCAATCCAATCTTGGCTCAAAGTCAAAGTTTGACGAGCTAAACCTATTTATTCAAATCATACATATATCACTAATTTTGAAGATCAAATTGACCCATTTGATGGGCCATATTCTTGGACTTAAACCAACCTAGACTCAACTTAGACTCAATCCAATCAACTCAAAGTCAAAGTTTGACAAGCTAAACCTATTTTAACGAGCTAACCTAGACTCAGCTTAGGCTCAAAGTTTGATAAGCTAAACCTATTTTAACAGCTAACCTAAACTCAGCTAGTTTGACAAGCTAAACCTATTTGAATGAGCTGCTAAACCTATTTTAACGAGCTAACCTAAGCTCAACTCAAAGTTTGACAAGCTAAACCTATTGTAACAAGCTAAACCTATTTATTCAAATCGTATATTTATTGAAACCTTGAAACCCATATTCAAATCGATCCGCTAGTCTGGTCCAATGGACTTATCATCAACGTGTGTGTGTGTGTGTCTATAATATATATATATAGTTATTCATATACTATATCTTATATATTAAAAAGAGAAGAGAAAGGGAAGTTTTTGGTGTTATTAGAAGGCTATTTGATAAGACACAAAGTCCCCATTGGAGAGCTAAGGAGAGAGAAACTGATTGGACAATAGTTTAAGAGAGAGAAAGAGACATTGTCTGTCTGAGGTAATGAGACATGTCCACTTGCTTCACTTTCATTTCCAAGTAAAACATGAACAACACATACAAAAAAGAACAAGAACAAGACCAACACCAAGAACACTACATCTCTCTGTACACCTTCAAAAAACAAAACCCACACACTTCCAACCAACCAACCAACCAACAATCACTTACTGCTTCAATCATGTCTTCTGTGGACATCTTTTTGATATCTCCACCTAAAAACATTCAAATCCCTTTCCTCACTACAAGAATGAATCAATATATCCATAGCTATGCCTCCTGTTGTATTGTAGTAAGCTCGCGTACGTCCTATCCCATATTCCTATGAACAACGACTCATCGTCTGGGCTCAACGACACCCCCGAGATCTCTCCGAAGAAATCGATTTCTTGTCTCTTTTTGTAATCTGCACTCGTGCTATACACATGTACGAAGTCTGCTGGTTCGGCGACTACCATGAATTGACCGTCTGATGAGTAACGAATTGAGCGAGCAGCACCGATGTGTCCCTTTAGAACTGCAACGGGTGATGAGAACTTCCTTATGTCCCATACTCGGCATGTCTTGTCTTGATTTCCCGTAGCAAACATGCGACCATCGGGGTGCCAAGCGGAAGCAAAGGAGTAATCTCGATGACCAACAACCGTGCCTATAGCCTGAAACATGTTCCAAAATGTCATGTCATGTCAATGTCACTGATCCATGAGTTTCCATCGATACCGTCTTGTATAGAATCCGATACATTCATACGGAGAGAATATGCGCGGTGAAATCAACCAGTTTGAACCGGAAAAGAGCATTGCTAAATGAAACATTATGTATAACTTGATAATGCAAATCTGCACAGCAGATAACTTACCGTTCCGTTTCGGGAATCGACAATCAATCCATCCGTGTGATCCCCAACGACAACCATAAGCCTGCGGTCTGGGCTCACCGACGTGTGCTGTTGCAGCACACAACGATAAACAAAGAATCATTAAAATATTTTCCCTGAACATTCACACAATTATTCCAAACAAACAATCCTATTATTTCATAGACTACTTATAGTTGCATAGCAGATATTGTCCGTTTTAGCCCATTACGTATCACCGTCAACCTCACAATTTTAAAAAGCGTTACTATTGTGAAGTTTCTACTTATAAGAAATACTTTGTTTTCCTCCCCAACCGATGTGAGATCTCACAATCCACCCCCCCTGAGGGTCCAGCGTCCTCACTGGCACACCGCTCGGTGTCAGACTCAGATACCATTTGTAACATCCCAAGCCCACCGCTAGTAGATATGGTCCGCTTTGGCCACGTTACATATCGCCGTCAACCTCACGATTTTAAAACGTGTCTGCTAGGGGGAGGTTTTCAAACCTTTACAAGGAATGCTTCATTCCCCTCTCAACTAATGTGGGATCTCACAATCCACCCGTCTTAGGAGCCCAGCATTTTTGCTAGCACACCACCCAGTGTCTGCCTCTGATACCATTTGTAACAACCCAAGCCCACCACTAGCAGATATTGTCCACTTTGGCCCATTACGTCTTGCCGTCGACCTCACGGTTTTTAAACCCGTCTACTATGGAGAGGTTTCCACACCCTTATAAGGAATACTTCGTTTCCCTCCCCAATCGATGTGGGATCTCACAATCCACCCCCCTTGAGGGTCCATCGTCCTCACTGGCACACCGCTCCATGCCTGGCTTTGATACCATTTGTAACATCCCAAGCCCACCGCTAGTAGATATTGTCCGCTTTGGCCCGTTACGTATCGCCATCAACCTCACGATTTTAAAACGTGTTTGCTAGTGAGAGGTTTCCACACCCTTACAAGGAATGCTTCATTCCCCTCTCCAACTAATGTCGGATCTAACAATCCACCCCTCTTAGGAGCCCAACATTCTTGCTGGCACACCACCCAGTATCTGGCTCTAATACCACTTGTAACAACCCAAGCTCACCACTAGCAGATATAGTCCACTTTGGCCCATTACGTATCGCCGTCGGCCTCACAGTTTTTAAACGCATCTACTATGGAGAGGTTTCCACACCCTTATAAGGAATACTTAGCGAAGAAAATGAAAGGGAACAGCCAATCGTTCATGTAAAAATCTGAAGCAGACATACATTTACTGGCCAAGGAAAATGGAAGTGATTCAAAAGCTGAAACCTCTCCATCTCATACTCTCTCATGCTGCAATCATTATTTGCTGCCATGAAATGTAATTCACCGCTGCAAAAACAAATAAACCAGTTTGAATTCATGTAAATAATCCAACCAAACCAAACAAAACACAGCCTAAGTTCTAAAAATACCTCATGCTTTCATATATTTCAACAGCATTTGTAATGGCGTTATCGTCGTGTGTAGTACGAGTACAGAAGCTTACTCCTTGTTTATCCAAACGCTGCACGAACGAACAAAAGTACTAATATACTATGATCAGACATTTTCCCATAACATAGAAAATTCACTATGATCATATCACAAAATGTCAAATCGATATCATTCCTCTCAACATTGCACCAATTAACCAAACCATCGAACCCGATAAATATTATCAATCAACGATCTTTTCCAGGAATAGGGTTCTTATTTCATGGACCAAGAGAATACCGAAACCCAGCATGAGAAAATGAGCTTAAAATCAGTAAGTACGCGCTGACCTTACAAGTAAGCTCTCCTTGGAATCCACCCGCGACCAGAAAATTATCCTTGACGGCAAGCGTGCTAATCTGAGTTTGTGTAAAACCCTCTAATAAACTTCCAGCATGTTTCTGCATGACCAGGCATAGAAAGCCAGTTACAGAGGGCATAGGGAATTAAGAGACAACTACCGCACCAAACCGTAACTCCTAATCTTGGCTAGTATTCTTTGAAACGGGGAAGTGTTATTTTCGATGAACATAACAAGAACATTAATCATTTTATATCAGAACTCCCATGATATAAACTTAATGTGTAAGGTAATCTCATGCTTCTGTTAATAACTGAGCAGATTTGTGCACAAAGATAAGAGTAAGTGTGATACCGACCTCTGTAGGAGCGACATGCCCGGAAAAATTGAGGATTTCAGATAAGTTGCCAGATAAAGATGACCAATGCATGACAGAATAGTTCGACATCAAATAGACATCGTGTTTTGAAGTTGCCCAGACCAAGTTCCTTAGCTACAAGACAAAAGTAAATAATCATTTCTTTTCCTCAAAGGCGCTCGGGAAGATGGTATAAGCACAGAAACCAACAACAGAAACTCAATATCGATTTCGCCTCAGACATGGACACGATTGATATCAAATCTAACAAATAAACAGACCATTTAACACGTAAAGTTGCCCATATATCATTTGAGAACAATCATGAGCTACCCTTGACCAAAAATAAGTCGAAAATAACTAGAGAACGAAACTACCAACCAATAGCATAACCTACGTATAGAACGTGTCAAATAGTGTATCAACCAATCTTCATTATAGTTAAGAGTCGAAAACGGAGAATCGAACATTATCCGTGGTAATACCTGAAAGTGCAAGATAGTCGGCTTAACCAGTCTTGTATTATGAAAGAACTCATAGTAGTTCCCTCCTTTCTCTACAGCTTTGCATTCCTAAAAAGACAAATACAATTACTACAATACTTGTGTAAGAACTTCCAGTATCGATAAGGCCGTGACAGCCTCCATTCAACCTACGAACCTCAAAAACAATCACGAAGCAAACATCAATGATTCTATGACAATCCATACCTTATCAACAGCAGCTCCAGATGAAGGAATATTTTCATAATTTTTATATTGTTCAAGCCTTGTTAATCGATACTTTTCACGGGTAATGTTCAATCGATCCCATGGAATACCTTGAATGTCCAATCCCTTCCTCGCAAGGGCGGACGACGTATCTATCGACTTCGTAAGCTGCAAAGTTTTTGTAGATCTTAATGTCAAAGGGTCACACATGATATATATATATATATATATATATATAACAAATGGAAATCAAAGAAACAAACCATGTCGAATTCGTCGTCACCCAATTCTCCATCACCCCCATCATCAATTTCATCAGCCATTTCATGCCCACCCGCCATGTAATCAAATTCATCCATATTTTGCTGTTGGTAAGACATGATTATTCACTCCTTGACTATCTATTTCTTTGGAATCAAATGCAGAAATCTTGCTGGTAAAAAAAGCTGAAGAGATAATGCATTTGGATCAACACAGAATCAAGGAAACTTGTTTAAGAAAAAAACAGCAAACCCATAAACAGATGAACATTCCATTAAAAAAACCCAATAAATATCAAGAACACAAGATGAACATTCGAGCAAGCATGAAAGTTCCACACAAACCCAGTTCTTATTTTTCATATCAAGTCTAAGCACGAACGGAAAAAAAACATAAAACCTATGATTCAATGAACAATTAAATAACAAGACTCATACCCACAAAATAAAAACACTCTAAAATAGAACAATGAACAATCGCTATATGCAATCGAGAACAAAGGAAGCATGAAATCAGACAGAAACAGAAACAGAAATCAACAAAATTCCGCGAATGATCCGCTGAAGAAGAGGAGGAAAAAGGGAAAGAATCCGAAAGGAAACCTCGTGAAGGGAAAAGGGGATTCACAGAAAGAAGAAAAACACAATGAAATCGAAGAACAAATTAAGGGATTTTGAGAAGGAAAGGATGAGATAAACACACGGTTTTCACTTCCTATGGATTCGTTTCGTTTCGTTGCGCCTCTCTTCCTAAAAATTTCTCAGAAGTGACAACGAACAACGATGGTGGGGGGTTTTAAGCGAGTCGGCAAACCGACCTCTCTCGAATTATAAATTAAATGCACTTAATATTATATCAAATAAAAAAATGAAGAACATGATAAAATAAGTATGAAACATATCTATCCAATTTGTTCATAAAAGTTTTAGATTAAAAGAATATGCTTTCTATAATGTTTTGGGTCTTATCCATTTTGTTGTAAAATATCTTAGATCTCATTTTCAAAAATGATATGGTAGTTGAAATTCATAACTTCTACATAAATTATCGATTATCAATTGGATACTAACATGATTAGTGATTATATATTAGATGGATATTAGAAGATCTATAAATTTTGGACTTATGTTAAATGATAGATAAGGACAGATCAATGGTCACGTTACATACGTTTTTTAAGACTGTTTGAACGTGTGAATATAATAGTTTACGAACCTATCTTTGCTATAAACTAAAAAATTGATGTTTTTGTAAAACTCGTCGGAGAGGTTTCTACACCTTCGATGTGGGATCTCACAATCCACCCCCTTGGAGGCCCAGCGTTCTCATTGGCACATCGCTTAATGACTGGCTCTCGTACCATTTATAACAACTCAAACCCACTGCTCACAAATATTGTCCGCTTTGACCCATTACGTATCGTCGTCAACCTCACGAGATTTAAATCACCTAATTCTTAAAAATAATAATAATAATAATACCCTTAACATTAGTGTATGGACAAAATCGTTAGTACCACATTTTTTATATTATTTATTTAGCGAGATTAATGTGTGTACAACTGTCCTTGAAGTTTTAGGCAACAAGTTGACCATGTCCCAAGGTTTGTAAATCATGCAATCTTGTCCAAAGTTTGAAAAATCATTCAATTTGGGTTCTTGAATTGACACCTCGCTTAAATAGCTTAGAGAGGTGTCAAATCTTGTCTCGTCCTTTTTTCGAAGAGAAGAATATGAGAGGAGGGGAAAAAAGCAACCAAGACGGTGACGGTGATTGTCATAGATGGAGGAAAGAAAAGGTTAGAGACCACGGTGATTGATAAGGAGAAAGATGTTAATAAAATGGAGTGTCACGTTAGATTTCTATTATTAACTAACGAAAATTCTACTAAAATTCACCCAAAATGCAATTTTTTTTTTGGCTATAAACCGAGCTTCTTGAGACAACTTAATTTGACCGATACTTTTCATTTGAAATAATTGCTCAATCAAAAAGTCGTAGATTTAAAATATTTGAAAAAATATAGCTACTTTTTAATAAATCGAAATTGGGAAATCGTGAGAATACGAAGAAGATAAAAAGAGAATCAAATAAAGATGGAAAGCAAAAGAAATAGGTTGAAGAGAGTAAGAGATACAACAAAGATCATATCAGTCGAAACGAGCGAACCATTCAGGTCACAAATGAAGTGCTATTTCTTCCCAACGCAGGTCAAGAGTGGCTCTACCCGAGGTGCTTGTAAAGAAACGACATAGACTAACCAAACAATATTTAACTCTAATTTTATTCAATTCAATGTTTTCAAACCTTGAATGAATCTAAATTAAATAAAATAGGTGTAATCTATAAACACATCATGTTCATATCCAATAATATTTTTAAAGAAAAGGTGAGAATATTTGATTCCTATCTTCTAAATTATCTCTAAAAAAATATAAAAAAAAGAAAAAGAAAAAAAGAATTTTGACGTCACTACCATTTTGCCATAGAGTATGAGACTCTCTAATAGTAACCATGTCGGTGGTGCCAACTGGGTGACGTGGATGCTGCTATTATCTTTCAATATTCTACAAATTATTTGACTATATATATATATAAATATTAATTAAATTTCACGAAGATAGTTAGGGAGTTAGGAAGATATGAGTTGTTTGGGGGAAGGGAAGTAATTAGGTTAAGGGAACAGACATGATTAGAGTAATAAAAAGCATGCACAAGGAAGGAAGGGGAAAACTAAAGCTTTTGCAATGGGAAGGCATGCTCTTTGTATAGAGTGCCATTTCTACCTACTTCTCTTCCCAATATATTCACTCTCTCTCTCTACTCATCATATTCTCCCACTTATCATGCAACTCTCGAACACTTTTTGTCCCTCTTTCTCTACTATTAATCAATATACTACCTACTACTACTTCTACTTCTACTACTTCAACGACACGTAAAACAAGAAATTTAAATATCTCACCTCTTCGAGTGAATACCCATCGTCTAAATGGTATATGACCCGTTCGAGTGGATACCTGTCTAAATGGTATATGACCTGTTCAAGTGCATACTTGTCTAAATAGTATATGACCTCTTCAAGTAGATACCTCCTGTCTAAATGGTATATGACATGTTCGAGTGGATACCTGTCTAAATGGTATATGACCTCTTCAAGTAGATACCTCTCGTCTAAATGGTATATGACTTCTTTGAGTGGATGCTTGTCTAAATGGTATATGACTTCTTTGAGTGGGTACCTGTCTAAATGATGGTATATTGACACAAAAGTTTATCATATTAGAAAGTGTATCGAAGAAAAGTTAGATGCATCAAGCAAAATGTAGCATAAACTTCTTTATTTCAAGTCTAAGTTGAGTTTCAAAATATTTATATTGAAGTTAGTCTAAAGTCTTAGAAAGAACGAAGAAAACACAATGTGAAAAGGATTCTAAGTTCTAAATGGATGAATCCATCCTAATATTGCTAAACAAATGAAGCAATTATAAGGAAAAATATTCTTGCGAGAATCTATCTGTTGGGGCCTTTTCTCTGGACCATTAAAGTTTGCAATGCCTTAAAAGCCAACAAAATGAAAGCAAATGGTTGGTTGGTTGGTTTAACTTAGCTGCTTCTTTGATGGTTCTGTTGGCTATTAAGAAGGCAAAGCATGGACCCCTGAAAAGCCTGAAACAGTATCCCAATACTTCAAAAAAATTGCAAGCCTTTCTTTTTCATCTTTATCTGTCAGAGATGGCTCATTACAACTTACAAATCCTACAGATAATAAACAATGAATACTTTGAATTGCATGACTGATAAGTTAGAGAAGCTTTTTATGCATTTATTTACTATAAATTTGATGCATATGATTATGCTATGTACCACTTTTTATTGGAAGATTCACCAAAAGGTTATCATTTCCAACAAAAAGTTCATTTTGATTTAGGAAACTTCCTTTGCTTCCTCCAACTAAGGCTCTAAACATACATGCATTAAAAAAGGTTGCAGGAGATGTTTTCTGAGAATTGCAAGTCTAATACATGCTAGGAGAAAAGGTTTAAAGCAATAATTGATAAGAGCATTTGAAAACTCAAACTGATACCATCATCATTATGCTTTGTTTTCGATGTTCATCGATTCCTTTGATTTCATCTACATTGCAGGAAGTCGCATCGTGGTGACTAGACACATGCTTTGTTGGCCTTTTCAGAACACTAGTAGGGACCAAATCAGATTGCTAGTGACAGAATATGTGCCCTCCACACAAGCTTATAAAATTTAGCCTCTGTGAGTTTCTAAGAACATCAACTCTTCCTAAACCCTTTGCAAGATAAACATTCAGCAGAAATAATGAACAAAAATGCATGCATATCAATTACACGGAGCACAAAGCACATGATTGCAAATTTCTAATGTAAGTAATGTTTTTACAATGAACACACCTTGAGGTAACTTTTAAGAGTAAGTATTTTTTAAAAGAACACTCATTAAGTGCTTCCTTTCATCGACTTTAAAGTATTTGTACATGCTCCATAATCACTTTTGACTAAGTAATTAATCAACATTAAAATTTTGATGAGTAATTTTGAATGACTAAAACACTGTTTAACCCTCTTAAGAGTTATCACGAACTCACCTAAAGTAAACATTCAACACAAATGATTAGCACAAATGCATGCATATCAATTGCACAAAGCATGACGCACATTTCAAGTATGCTTTCTGCTGAAAGATGGCGTGGGTGTGTCTTTTAACAAACCTTTTGATTTGTAATAATTGGTATGTGTGTTCATCAAACAACTAGAGTCCAACAAACATCAAGAAGAAACAAAGTCTCGTCAGTGAAGATGTCTGGCAGCACCTATCTATTTCTGAATCAAAATTAGAAAATATACTAAAAATCATAAATAATGATTCTGTGTATAAAAAGCTAGACAAACCTCAGAAAACAGCAGTAAAATAGGCATACGATTAATATACCTGCAGAGAACTGAAATGAAGGATATATGGCAAAACGTGTAACACATCATAGTATGGATAAAAATGTTTGACCCGTATCTGTCCACACAGAATATCTGTTACTGTGCAGTCATCAGAAGCCAATTCATCAATTTAGGAGCATATACTAGGGATACAACCAAAGCTAGAAGGATCCATCCATAATGCTCCGCAAATACACAAGACGTGATACATACATTATTCACATGTTTAACAGAAGAATTTAGGACTTATTTGGTGAGGATCCTGTTTCGTATTCCATGTTTTCTGTTTTATATGAAAGAGAAAAAGTGATACATAATTGTTTCTTGTTTCTTAAAAATGAGAAACGAGAAGCAACAATAGTTCCTAAACACATGCTTCTTAGAAACTAAAAATAAGAAACAGTAAATGAGTAATTAGTAAACGAAAAATGAAAATACCGTCTTATTAACACCGTCCCAAAGAGGAGAAAATTAATCTGAATACATTCACTGCCTGCGACCAAGGAGTAGAGACGAGGTACCGAACTATATCTGAATATTTACATTATTCATTAACTGGAATATGTTGTCTTCGTGTATCAAATGGTACACATAAACAGGAGTTAGGACTTATCTTTCATACATCCCTCTTGATTAGGGAGAAGTTTTGTTCACACTCCATAAGGGATTCCAATCATTCTACATTTTGAGGAGATAAAAGAACATGACAAGCAGGTTCAATATACAGCTGGAGAAGGTATAGTGTTATATCAGCAGAGGATACATTCATGGGGACCTTGCTCAAGCAGAAATACATGAGCCAAGAGGCAGTGGCTTCAGCCCTTCCTAAAGATCACCAGGCTACATTTAAACATCCTTTGAGCTTCCAAGCCTGACCTTTATGTTCACAAAGTGCTTTTTCTGAATTTAATAAACAAACTGAAGAGGCACTTTGTTTACGTTAACTGTAGAAATATTTTGATGAATCTTCCAAATATATCAAACAAGTTATATTAACCATCACCACGGTTCTATATGTCCTCCATTTGCGTCATTTATAATATCTGCTGCATTATTTGTAGTCCAAAAGTCTCCATTTGACCTATTGCTTGGCAGATCACTCTCCTCATCCTCAAAATCTAAATCCTCATACTGAAATAAACTCTCAAAACCATCTTCGTAATCATCATCATAGTCAGTTTCCATCTCATGGTCATGACTATAATTTTCATGATCATTTCCATATCTACTGTCATATATTTGAGCCTTCCTCTTCTCCCGTCTCATCCTTTTCCCTTCCATCAAAAGCTTCATCCATTGATTTTTGATAGCCAAAGTCTCATCCTTCTCTATTAGATGACCCTTATCGTTGAACCCCTCTACAAGGAATACAGAGTCTCTCTGACCCTTCAGACTCACATAAAATAACTCTGGATGCCTCACAATCATTCCTCTAAGTTTATTGGGTAGCCCAAAATCTTTTCTAAAATGTGTCAAGTGATCTATTAAAGTCCTCTTCTCAATCATCATCCCCAATACCTCTCGCACTACAGCACAAGCTCGTTTCTCTGACTCGAGAGACTCCTTAGCCAACTCACTCGCAGGAGTTTTGTAAGGGCAAACATCTGGCAAATCCCTGAACTTAATTAGAAATTCCTGGTGGGCTCTTTTCAAGTTCAGTCCCTTTCTTAGTTTCAACAAGTTGAATTTTAAAGGTCTATCCACTATTAGCTCACGTGAAGAAACTTGAAGGCAAGGTAAAGGCTTTGCCAACTCTGGGTCCCAGAAGACAAGCTCCAGTGCACGGCCATATGAAGTATCAACAGTCCTGAATTTTTCTGGATAATCATTACAGAGACGGGACCTAAAATTTGGGGGCATGCTCAGGTCGGGAGCAAGGTGAACCAGCTTGGATAAGAGAATCCTGTGGTGTGAAGAAAGCATAAGTAACTTCTGGAGCTTCTCAGCCAGGGTGTTAGAGATCACCAATTTGAGATTGGAGTCCTGCTTAGCAAGAGATGCTGCTGCTGGGGTTAGACGAACACAAAGTTGGGGGTATAGCTTAGTTGCATTGAGTGGTGTGGGTGGATAAGGGATTGAAAAAAGTTCAAAAATGGAAGGATAACGATGAATCATTGAAAGAAGAGAGCGGGGTTTGGGAAGGGAAAGATAGCCACGACACTTGGAAAGAATGTGGATTGGTATATAATGCTTTGGTTTAGACAGCAGCAGGATTATCAGCTTTTGTACAAATCGAGTTTTGTTATGTTTTACAGCATGCCGATCTAATGGACGACTACGGACAATCTTAACAGAGGCACGAGGTGTTAAAGTATAACAAGTCTTGAAATTTTCTTTTCTTTGGTACTTGCAACCGACATTGGAGTGCAACCACAATGTCGTACCACGAAGGAGGTTTGAACTAAGGGGTGTTACATACCAGTCCCTAGGGGTCAAGAACTGAGAAGATAAAGCCATTTGTCAGTTTTGTATAGGTGGAAGGGCTTTTAGCCTACAAGAGGTAGAAAAGTACATCAAATTAATCTAAAGAAGATGACACATCCTTCTTCCAACTCTGATTCTAGAGCATCGGATGGGGGATGCTATTACTTTCAGTTTGTTTTACCACCTGCAGTCCATTAATTACGTTTAAACAGTTAAACATTTCAGTACAGCTTATGGTCCCATGGCATTGTAAACAACACTTTACTTTCTCAACTTGTACAAAGTGAAAATTATGAATAGAAAAAATAGCAATGTGCAACAGAGTCCAGAAAATCAATTTGCTAGTGAAATGTAAAAAAAAANAAAAAAAAAAAAAAAAAAAAAAAAAAGCAGAATATTCATAATAGAATGCCAACATCTTCTTGAGTTCATAACGAACTATATGCCACATGTTTGATTCTGAGAATAAAATGAATAAGTAAAACCCATAATCTGTGGAAGAAAATTGTTTGGCATCGCGGGATAGAGTAAACTAGAAAATAGTAAAAACCAAGACTTTTAGATTTCAGACATCCAGAAAACTTTTCCTGCAGCCAGAAAACTTTTCAATTGCCACAGCTACATGGAGAATTAGAGTAAAAAGTATAAAGTGTTATCTTGGAAAAGTTCATAATCAAATCGTAACTCTATTCTATCTCGTTTTTGTTATGAAAAACTTGGAATTGGATCTGAAAACCTTGTTAAAGAACGAGATCTCTATATTTAAATTATCCAAGAACCCCAAAAAACGATAAGGAATCAACCCAAGGAAAAGTTTTGGAACAAATTACCTTAATGATCAAGATCAAGAGTAAGGAAACTTGTTTCTAAACTCGTGATTCAAATAACTCCACAAGATAGCTTGATCAAGACTACTTGAATGACTCTAGCATGCAAATCTAAACCAAGAAATGCAAAAGAACAAGCTCGTGGCCATAATATGCAACTATCATTGTAATATCCAAAATCTTCATACTAAAGCAATAACATAAATAACATAATATGCAACCAGGTTGTAACTTTCATGTTGTAACTTTCCTTGCCATCAATACCATAAGGGTCACCAACTAACTCTAACTTATAATTAGAAGACAATTCTCTAAAACTTAAAAATACAATAAAACCTTCTTAAATCTAAATCATCTATGGCATGATTAAGACACCTTATTTCGTACTAGATAGAATAAAACCCCACAGAAAATTAGCAAATCTCAACCACTGCAATCAATGTCCTTCACCATAAACGAAGATATAGTGAAAACCCACTTCCTATTCCACACTTTTCACAAAACCAAACGCCAATTTCCTCAAGCAGTAACACCCTTATTTTCGGTCCAAACATCAAACACCTCTCAGGCAAGCACTGCAAGGTTCCTATCTCATCCACTATTTCTTCTCGTAATTTATTTTAAAAAAATAAAAAATAAATGATGAGACAAACCCATCTAGGATCCATCTCCTAACTCAAATCTATTCCCGTAAATGAGTTAGATACAGCTAGAGGAAGAATTGATCCAATTCAGCGGCAAGCCATGCATGTAGTCTCACGAATCCACAATTTGTACATAAAATTTAAGTCATTCACAAGCATGTAAAAGTAGCATAGCAGAAGACTGTAATGGAAAGTAAAGATGAGGGCACGAGAGTGTTAAAATGCTAACTGGATTGAATCGAAATGAGAAGATAAAGAACATAGACGAACCTGTGGAAAGCTGCTGCGAAGAACTGGAGAGGCGTATCCCGTAAGGGTTTACAAGCAAACAGCCGAGATCGACTGGATGGCTATAGAGGTGCGCGTCTAAGTTCCAAGGCGATAGAATTTTTTTTTTTTTTTTTTTTTTTTAATTCTTTTTTTAATAATAATAATAATATATATATATATATATATATATATTTTATTTTTTTTTAAATCTAAAAAATACCAATAAAATTCTTTTTTTAAAATACTTTAGTGTTAATATGGACAGATATCTTATAATTTATCTGCAAACGTTTAATGTTATTTGGAAAGTTCATAAGTATTTTTGTAACATTGTACTAACGATAAATGTATTTTTAAATTTAAAAAAAAAATAAATATTTTTTTACAAAGTTTTTTTTGTAAAATTTAAATGAATCGAAACCTCATAATTTATCTGCAAACGTCTAATGATGTCGTGTGGTAGCATCAATAGAAGGCCTCTCAACCGTTGCCATCTATATGGAGTTCACGAAAGTTTACTTCCCAAATACAAATGAATTTATTGTTGGGATAAATTGTAATGTGGATAGATAAACATATTTTCTTCTTGTAGACGTGGCGGTGCTTCCAATGAGTTAAGTGGCGATGGTGGTCTAATTAAGACCTATTAACACAACACGATCACTAGTGAGTCTTAGGTTTGATATTCCTTCAAAGAAAAAACTGAATTATCCTCGTGATAAAACCCTTTTATCAAGATAAAAAATATCGTACATGGATAAGGTACTACAACAGTTGCAAGATACAACTTAGCCTCGAGTTTCATTATTTTAAAAACTAAGTGATTTATTTTATTTTTATTTCAACGAACGAGATAAGAAATTCATACCAAAAAAAAATATCATAAATAACTCTCTATTAACATACAATTGTATAAGCATGGAAAATTTGAAAATTTGCTGTTTTTTTTTTCTTTTGTCAAGAAGAACTTACCAGTAAAAAGGGATATGGATTTCTTGTACAAACTTGATGCTCCCATTGGAGGTTTTCACCTGTTCAAAACAACCTTTCCCGAGTTCAAGCTGCGAACATCCATAAACTCGTAGACTACTTAACCTGACGAGATTCGATAACGCTTTCTGGGAAGGCAAGTTTTTCAAATTTCTGCAGTTATAAAGCTTCAATATCTCCAAAGACGTAAAGTTTCCGAACCATTCTGGTAAAGCTTCAACGTCGTCAAAATGCGAAATATGCAGTGATCTCAAAGCAGTGAGGTGCTCGAGTTCTTGAGGAAGTTGTGCTGCATCGCTTCCCGAGTGAGCCAACACAAGATTCTCAAGTGATCTAAGATGGATGAGAGGACTCCAATCATAAACATTCAAGTCCCCATGAATACTCAAGTCTTTCAAGTTAAGTAGGCTGGCAATCCCATAAGGCAGCTTCTGAAAATCTCTTATACTCAAACAACACAAGCTTTGCATATTCTGCAAATTCAGATCTGAAAAATTGCTTAACCACAAGTTTTCAACAGAGCTGCAGAATTCTAACCCGTCCCGTAGTTTTGACAAGTTTTCGCATCCCAAAATCTTTAGAGATCTAAGCTTTCCACAACCTCGAAAGCTCGGAAACGTCCTCGAAGTAACGTCATCACCTTCCAACCTCTTGCAATAAGATACAACAAAATTTGGAATGTTCATTAATTTCCCACAACAAATAATGCTCAAGCTTTCAAGATGAGGAAACATGGTATAGTTTGATATACATGATATCTCTCCCCAATGCTCTAGATTTTTCATTTCAAAGATATGAAATGACTTCAAGTTCAAGAACAAAGTCCTTTCTCTGAAATAATTCCCATAGAATTCATCCCCTATTCTTCTTACACTAGGTAAGTTCCGAATTTCGAGTGCCTCGAGTTTCGGTAACTGCCCAAGCATTGGTAACGTTTCACATCGCTCACAGTCATGTAGATATATCTCGACCAAGTTTTCAACAAAAATTCTACTCGGTAGAAGTTCACCTGCAAAGTTTCGAATTCTTAAGGCTTGAAGATTTTTGTGTGGTTGAAGCCCTTCCAAAACATCCAAATCATTGTAATTATCACCTTCCCTTTCATGTTTCCAACCCCATTGGAATTCTAGATGAAAAATTTTCTCCTTCTCCACCAATTTTGCAGCCATGGCCTCCTTTTTATTCTTTACTCTTTCCAGACAATAGAGGCTTAAATTACCTTTAAGGTTCTTCAGAGATCCAAGTTCATCTATCTTATATCCCTCATGTAACCCAACTATAAAACAAGACAGTGTTTGAAGTTGAATCAATTGACCCAAATGTTGAGGCATTTGCTTAAACTGATTTGAAGGATCAGTGTAAAATTCTAAATGTCTTAAGCAGATCAAGTTTCTCAGATTACTTGGAAGATCTTGAATAAATCTTCCAAGCTTCAACGTTTGCAAATTATAAAGCAGACCAAGAGATTCAGGAAGCTTACTTATTGAAGAATTTGAAATGTCAATGTACCTCAAATGCTTCAACGAACCAATTGAATTTGGTAATTCGAGTATAAAATAAGATGAATGTGTAATTAAAACACGCAAGTAGGTAAAGTTTGCAATCTCAGAGTGAAACACATGACGACCAAATGTTAACATGTGCAACTTTCTAGGATGTTCGTTACTAGAATCAAGTGTTGTTTTTCTTCCATCGTTCGAAATAGCACACGCTACGTCGTGTATAAAATCATGCATCTTAAAGTATACAGCTCTTCCTCTCTTATCCTTGACAACATCTTGAAACAGGGAGCGAGATAACAAAATGTTGAAATAATTGTCTCCAATATCCTCCATTGTTACATTCACTTCCTCAGGTGGTTGAATGAATCCTTGTGCAATCCACATTTGAATAAGTGAATCCTTTCTAAACTCGAAGTCATGAGGAAAATTTGAACAATAGGCAAAACATTGTTTTAACGAAGGCGATGGTAGGCGATCCACACTTAGTTTTATTGTGGATAAAACACGGTTTTCATCTTGCAACGGAATTCTCGTTAAATATTTCAATGGAGATTGTAATCTCTCATAATTCTTATATAATTTCATTGTTCCTCCTAACACTTTCACAACCAACGGTATGCCACAAAAATTTTCGACAAGCTCTTTTCGGATCATATCTAACTTTGGAATTGTTGGTGAATCACTTCCAAATGCACATTTCTCAAATAAAGACCAACAATGATCATTCGATAGCTTTTTCAAACGATGCCACGAATGTGTTTCCATGATCTTTGCAACTTCTTCACTCCTAGAAGTCACAACAACAACATTACCGAATTTTCGAGTAATCTTTAACAGACAAGCTTTTAACTCATTCCAGAGGCTAAGATTCTCATTCCAAACATCATCCAATACAAGGAAATAGTTTTTGTCCTGCAACCATTTTTGGATCTCTTGGAGTAAAGCTTCCTTACTTTCCAATCCACCAGAATTGGGATTAAGAGTTTCTAAAATTGCTCTTAAGATCTTGTTGATAACAAAAGGATCAGATACACACACCCATATAGTTCTATCAAAATTCCCCCTAATCACTTCATGATTGAAGATTAGCTTGGCCACAGCTGTCTTCCCTAATCCGCCCATACCAACAATTGGTAGAACAGACAGTGTTTCACTATTTCTAAGTTCAATCAATTTGTTCACAATCTCCGAAACTTCTTCATCTCTTCCAATTACTCCAAACTCATCAAGAAACGAATCCGTCTCATGAATCTGACTAAGATCAGGTTCAATTTCTTTGGATGTTATAGCAACAAGTCCAACAACACTCGCCGCAGAATAATGCTCTTTCAACATTCTAGAAATCGCCTTAATTCTATTTGCCATTTTGAGACGAAAAACGAGAGGATTTTTGGAGAGTGAAACGAAATTACGTACCATCGCATCTTTTCCGGTTTCAACCTTACGTCGAAGACGTTCATAAGCAAGATCGTCGAGTAAAACATCGGCTTCGAATACAATATCTTGAAGCTTCTCCACCCATGGCTTCACTTCAGGATACTCTGACTTTATTCTGTCCACATCGCGAAGGATGGCATGAAGCATGAGTAAAGAGTCTCTCATCTTCAAGAGGTCCTTCTTGAAACCCCATGCCAAACCTATTTGCTGTGCTGCAAGGCTCACCGTCTTCTTCAACAGTTCCTGCACGGCAAAAGTCCACAGGAATTCCGCCATTGTTGTCTTCTTTGACCCTCCAGATTTGCAGTGATCGGAGGAAAGAAGGTCCACTTTGTTGAACACCCAAAGGATATTTCTGCAGGAGACTAGTCAATGATTTCATCTTGTCCTGTCCACACACACACAATCCAAAAATATATATATATATTTTTTTTTTAATATGTATAATAAAAGTGGAAACCAATTTCGTTTATTAAACAAAATAAAAATAATTTCATTTTCGTTCAAATGGTCGGTCAAAAAACTAAATTAATAAATAAAATAAAATAAAAAATCTCATTTTCAAAATTCCAATAATACCCTTCAACTCGGAGTGAACCGTTCGAGCTTTTTAAACTTTTAAAAAAATTTAAAGGTATTATTGAATTTTTTTAAATTCAAAATTTTAAATGTAAAACGAGCAACAAAACAACGAGTACAATTCAAAATGCACACAAGGATTGCTCCAAGCAAATTCTTCCCACACGATAGTTAATAGCTTGACCTACTTGACGTAACGGATAGAGTATTACTTTCATACGCCTTTTTTTTATTTATTTATTTAAAGGCGTAGATTCAGAAGTAGGCAAACACTCGAAGAGAGATCTCTTCCTTGTCTAATAATTCAACTTAAATCATCCAGAATAATTTTAGAGTAATTGAGGAAGTTAAAAGCAATCATTTAATAATTATTTCTATTATATCTAACCTAACTATGAAAACATAATAGTAATGTAACCGTTTAAGCCCACTATTAGTAAACATTGTCATGTTTTAGTCTATTATGTATCGTTGTCGGTCTCACAGTTTTAAAACGCGTCTTAAAATCGTGAGACCGACGACAATACGTAACGGATTAAAATAGATAATATCTACTAGCATAAGCGGTTACGAATAATTTTATTAAAAAGGCATACAATATTGTCCATCCACATTAGTTTAAACACTAGATATTTTTCTTGTTTTTGATGCAATCAAACATTAAATGAAAACTTTCAGCACCAACGTTCATAATCTTGATATTCGTGATTCATAATACACATTAATTAGTTATTGGATGGATGAACCAATTAATGAAAATGCCAAACTTGATAGCAATAATTTCTAACAAGTTATGATTTGTAAGATATGGCTCTTGGAAATGGACTTCTCCAGGTGCAAACGCTTTGATTATATATCAATTGCCAACGTTTGGAGGAAGTACCTTCAGGAAAAAAGAAGGGAAAAAGGTCATTGTCGATGAATAACATATGCCAGCCATCAAACATATAGACAATAATTTTTGAATATGGGTATATGAACTACGGACTTCTAGGGTAGAAAGAGTACACATCTGATATCGTTAAGTCATGCTTATGGTAAATATAAACAATGACTAGTATCAATAACCAAACTTTTACTTTGTTTAGTCGAATAATATTAACATTAATGCACTTCTATCACATAAAGAATGGAAAACCGATCTGAATTTCACAGTTAAGGCATTAATAACTTCATTTATAGATACTAATATGAACGTAACTTAGTGAGTACGACCGTTATTTAAAAACTCTATTCCTCAGTTTCAAAATGGTTGGAACTAGAGAAAATATACATTCTTACATATAGCAACGTGCGACGTGCGACATGCAACGTTAGAATTTTCACCTCACACTTGTAATGTTATATTGAAGAAATGATGGGGAAAAAAAAAAAATCAGAGAGTAAAATGATAGGATCACCCAAATTGCAACAAATAAAACACGAAGGAAAAGAGAACCTAATTCCAACTACAAAATTCACAAAATTGGCACAGATAGAGCAGCAACGTGCTCGAACTTGACCAAAAGAAATGCTCAAAACAACCGAAAAAACAACACCCACAAACTGTAAATAAATAAAGAATATGAGAAACTTGGAAGTTCTATAATTTTTTTTTTTTTTTTTAGTCACTTTGGATGAAAGCTCTATATAATTGAAGCTAAAAAAAGAACTTCATGCTGTTTCATGCTGAAGATGGTGGCTAGGATTCATGCTGTTTCAAAGAACAAAATGTTCGTTGAAGGAAGTTAGACATAGTAGCTGTTGGTCTATTGTTTAGGAGTCGTCCTTACAAATAAAGCACCACCTCGGTGTAAAAGAGCCTAAACCTAGATTCACTCAACCAAGTACAAATGTCAAAAAGAAACTCTAAAAGGTTAATCTACAATCAGCATGGAAACTACTCGTACGGTCGTAGAAATTGTGAAACTTTTGGATTAATTTTTCCGCATAGACTTTTGGGAACTACAATCAGTATAGACTTGAATCTTATGTTGAATCTTTTGGATTAATTTTTCAGAATTGTGAAAAGGAGTCTCCTTCTAAATTAGATGTTCCTTATTTAATTCTGAACCTCTTCCTTCTATTCCACATTCTGTACCTACCAAATTTTCATCTCTCATTCTGAATCCATACATGTTGAACTAGAAAAAAAAAGAGGAAGAAATTTTTAAGAGGTTTAGCCCCAGTCAATTCAATTGAAGAAATGATGGATTAATTCTCCTCTAAGCAGAATTTACATGAAGAAAATAAAACCCGTCCAGAAACCATGAGATCAAAATGGAAGACGAAACAAATTGTCATGAGAAAGTGAGGATGGAAGAAATGACGGACTAAGTTCTCCCCAAATTCAAAATTTCATGAAAGATCGTGTTTATACTTGCATGAGAATCAATAAATGTTTTAAAATGAATAAATTTGCACCCAAAGAAATTAATGAGCCATTTGTATACCCATGCGCATGCATCAAAAGACCAAGGTAGAGATCTTCCTCTAACAAAGTTTTTTGAAGTGGGTATGAAAGACACCTCTACAAGCAACAATAGACCTTTAAATTAGAGAGAGAAAAGGGGATTTAGAACATACCAAACCAAGAGCTTCCGCAGCAGTCTTATGACTATCTTTACCACAAACACCAATAAACATATTCATTAACGTTTCTCTCTGTTCTACCTTCAAGTGTTTCTTCAAGCCTAGAGTCAACATCTCCATCTCAGGCTGGAGAACCAACGAAGATAACATCAGAAAATTTGAGTAACTACAGTTTATTACGACGGTTCAGAATACGTACCGAGGATTCCTCAGGAGGAAATATCTGGATGATGTAACAGATCTTCAACAACTCTGCATTTGCTTCAGATTGTCTGTCTTGCATCACTAGAGCCTGTGATGTGATAAAATTGACTTAGCAGATCATCTTCATTGAATAAGAAACCATACATATTACAGGGAAGAAACATCAAAGAGAAAAACAGAAAGTTCCCCCATGAACAGGCTAAGTGATGCTTTACACAGTTCCGTTCATTTTTTAAATCCCAAATACAAAATATGGAAAAGATTTGAAACTTCGTATTTGAACATAATTGAAATTTCTTCACACTAGTAGAAATAAAACTTGAACAATCTTGTGCTAAAGAGAAAAAAAAAAAAAAACCAACATAATTTTAAATTCTTGCACATAATTCCATCTTTGTAAGTTTTCTCATGACAAGGTTCTTGTCAAAATAATGTGAGAGTTACCATACACATAAAAAGATACAAGCATTTGATATAAGAAATCATCGGATATTATAAAATATTTACCCAGGCCTGTAAAAAGCATGAACGCATTCTTGCAGCAACAGCAGCAGAAACTATCCTGGCAGCACGAATATTCTCAATGCCAATATCTTCAGCAAGCCCAGCAACAAAATTTGGACCATCCTCGCCATTAATGAGAACTGAGTTAGGGGAAACTGGAGTCCTGTAAATAAGTTACAATCACAAGAACATTAAAGATCTCAGTATGATCACATGAATAAAATCCAGAACTAGAATTTGAAAATTAGCATGATTCATCTTTGTATAGAATACATATTAAAAGGAGCAACAGTATAAAATTACCTGCTATAGATATTTAAAACAAAGTCCACTGATGCTCGATAGAATGAATCACGCATATTTTCGGTGTTGAAGGAAACTTTTACTCCAGATGTCCTACATATTTGACGCAACTGCTCATACATTCAGGCAAAGAGAAGTGCAGGAAATAATAAAAAGATCAGCTATGGCAATAAGGAAAGTCCAGCGCTATAAATGATGGAAATTTCAGCCCAAATTGACAATGTAATTCATAAGTGAAAGTTTCCCATCAAACCCAATGGAAGAAAAAATAAAATGATGGTTTGGAGAATTGAATACTAGTCTAAAATATTGATTTGCTCATCACTTTTAAATTGTCAATAGATATGCCTATTAAGGCAATATTTACAGATGCTTCTCATTACAGCAGACAAGATATGCCTAGAATGACTGAGAGTAGTGAGGTCTTAACTATTACTATCATAGACTAGAAAAGCATATTTCAATCAATACCATAATCTAGCCAAATCTTCTTCGAGCTATAACTGACGTAGTTGACCCGTCTCATTTTTAGATTCCAAACTCATCATGTCCTATAAGTTGATTGCTTAAGGATACGAAAGCAATTAGGAAGTTATAAGGATATTAAGGGTATGTTACTAATTCGTTAAGGAGTTTGTTGAGAGGGACTTGTTATAATCGAGTAAAGATCAAGGTAGGCCATTGTTTGGTGGCTTTAGACCTATCTTTTATCTTTCAATATATATCGGCTATTTGGTTTCGGTCAAAGTGATATCAATAAGAATTCCTTTTTTTTTTTTGACAAAAAACCACTTCTCATTGATATAATAAAATGGAGTGAAGGTTTAAGGATACAAACATCCAAAGGGCATGAAAAAGAGAAAAAGACAAATACAATAAATACGACCATAAAAAAATTAGCAACGAAAATTATATATATAAGAACGAAACGAATGAAAGTTTAACCTCGGAAATCTGGTAACTTTTAATGGATTATTAAAGAACTGATCATAATGATTCTAAATTTGACCTTCACATTGTGAAAACTGGAATCAGCTAGGTTCTGTTCATGTTTAGTAAGAACATTACAGCACATCTCAAACCTAATGCCAAGAGGTACTAAGCACTAAAATCACTGAATGCATAGTATGTATTATCATGTAAGGAATGTCACATAATAATTCCGGACATAATCTCTCAGAAAATGACACACAAAATAGAAGTAATTAGCTTTGTCATACATCTGCATAGCCAGAACTCATACAGATTGCGTGGATATTGAACAAATGCAACCAAAGATGCCTGTAGTATCATGATATGGATGAAATTACGCACTATTAATGACAAAATACATTAGCAAACAAGTAGAAAAATATTAACCAAGTGGACAAACAAATCAACAGGTAAAGTGTTAATTTTCTTCATTTATAGGTACGTTCTTGAAAGTCCTCAATGCTCTCATTCCAGTAATTCCATCCGGTTTCCTATAACTTATTTTTGTGTTTTGACTAAAAATTCATGAATGTTCAATAGTTGCACAGTAGGAGGCATGATGAACAATAGAAGAAAAGGATGATATTAGTATACCATAAAATTAGTTTACAAAAGATTCATCAATTGTAGTTAAAGAACAGCACTCACTTGAACAATATCATCCTCCATGAAATCCCGCCCACTCATTCTATTATCCACGAGGGCTGGAAATCAAGTGGGTAAGTTCAGCTCCAGTTTATGGCAATGCGAAAAGTTAACACAGATTTTTGCCAGCAGATACAGAAACAACTAGTTACTACAGGGATCATGCTTAATGGAGTCGGAAAATTACATGATCCTTCGAAATTCAAAAGGCAATTAACATATACGAAATCTTTGTGTACTGACCTCGGACTAATCTGTTAGCTTCATCCTGATATTCCTGCCTATTCGCCGTGGTAATCTGTCTGGGAACTGCTGGAGGCCACCATTTCGGCAACCTTTCTCCAACCCGAACCCCATTCTTCGATACTTCATCTGAAACATCCGTCAGATTCAATGAAGCCGCAGCTTTATCTCGCGCTACAACACTACTCCCAGTACCAACAGCCACCTCTTTTCCACTGAGGCTCCGGTCCCTTCTCACCAAAGGAGAAGTATGTCCAGAACTAAATTTGGTGAAAAAACTAGATCCGATCCCAATCAAGCCCTTAACTACAAAGTGCACAACGATGCTCAATAGCACCAACTGACCAACGAATTTCGCAGTGGAATGCCGACACGAGATGGTCAGTATGCGATTCTGATGATCGAAGGCAACCAATGTCCGCAAGTCGTCAAAAGCGTCCGATCCCGACGATTTAAACCGGCGAACTTTGGAACGGGAAAAGTAGTAGATGTAGTAGAAGAAAGAGGAGACTTCGGCGGTGAGTTTGTCGATGTCAATCACGATTTGGAAGTTCCGTTCTGAGGAGAAGGAGGAGGAGGGAACTCTAGGAGTGCGGGTGATGCTGATCGTTTGGAGCTTATTTTTCCAGCGAGTTCGACGGCGGCCATTGAAGCAGGAGAGCGTAGTGAAGAGTCGTTGGGGCTTCGGCGAGGAGAGGCAGTAGAGGAGGAGGCGGCGGTTATGGCGATCGGGAGTGAGAGGATGTGGAAGAAAGTGGCTGACTGTTGCGGTGTCCATTAGCCCGTAGAGTCAATGAACTGGAAGCTCTGTCTCTCTGCCTGGACTTCGTATGAGACGGCAAAGAGGGCGGCTCCGTCGTTGCACAGCTAAAATGGCGCCGAACGCTGTTGACATTGTAGGTAAGTAACTCAAACTCCGATCGTGGATAGTACGTAAGGTATATCTCATAGTATATAGCTCGCTCGATCGTATCGTCTTATTTTACGTTACGAGTCAAATATTTACGTTAGTTTTATCCATAAAAAATAACGAAGAACGTTCACGAAACTAAACCGAACATACGAAAGTAGACATACAGTGACAATACAAGTAGATGGGTTATCGCGGGCATGCGACTACCGACAACGACACTCTCCCTTATTGAATAGGTCAAAGATCCTTATTCACCGTCGTTATTCGATTTTTGCAATTTTGATTGCAACTGACTTCATATATCCAACTCGCTCCTAGCTGTGATTTTACTAATTAAGCTACCGCTACGTTGCGATAAGTCCACTGAAACTTATCATTTGTACGAAAGAGAAGTCGTAATAGGATTTTTTGTAGGTAAACCTATGGAAGGATTATTGTCGATACCTAAACATCAAATGACCTGTGAATAGTAAACACGTTTACAAGCTTTTCGTGTCGGGGGAGCACTTGTGCCCTTTGGTGCCTAAACCAAACCCAGTGCAAAATTGTGCTAAGGAACTCAATCGAATTCGCTTGTCCCGCCGAAGTAAAAAGACACACAGAAGGATTATTGTCGATGCTTAAACATCAAATGACTCGCGAACACGTTTACAAGCTTTTTCGTGTCGAGAGAGCACTCATGCCTTTGGTGGCTAAACCAAACCCGACGCAAAAATCATACTAAGGAGCTCAATCGAATTCACTTGTCCGGCCGGTCGATGTGTTCGTAATGAAGTGAATGGAATATTCAAAGGGTAGCAATAGCAATTAAATTTCTAAGCACCATTCCTCGCTTTTTCATTGGTTACAAACCATCATTCCTTCCACTCCAAGTTTACAATTTTTTATTTAATTTTATTTAATTTTATAATTTTATTTAATATATATATATATAAGAGGATCGCATCGAATTGTGGCAGTGGCACGTGCCTGCATTTCTCTCCTCGTCGTGTTAGAGTTCAGCCATTTCTGTCTGCACTTCAGGTTCTTCTCTCTTTCTCCTTTCAACTACTCGAACATCATTCCCCAAACTCGTCATCAAAGATCCATACGCCTTCAATTCTTCGTTTCTACTTCTTTTGATCCCGTTCTTCTTGTTCAAGCATCACCGCCCTGCAATTTGGCGCTCTCTCTTTTGCTCTAACTGATTTCATACATGTAAATCTCCTTATCTCTCTCTCACTTTCTATTTATCTCTTATGTTCTAGGTTTTTCCTAGATTTGTTGTCGAAACCTAGTTCTTTGCTACCCTGGCCGATTGATTGATTGAGCTTCTTCTAGATCTTGTTCGATTTTTCTCAATTTGCTACGCTAACCCTAGGATTTTGTCGATTGGAGCTGTTTTGCTTGTTAGCTTGATTGATCAACTAGTTTTTTTTTTCGTTTGAAATTTTTGCAGTGAAGGCAGGGAGGTGAATTTATATTGTTCAGCAGATATGGTTTCCTTCGAAATGAATGACCGCAAGAGTGAGTTTAATGTTTAATTTCTCTTATGCGTATTTTTTTTTTGCTGGAATATATTATATCCTGTTTAGTGGATCGGTTTCTCCTTTGAGGTAATTAGCTGCTGGTTTTGGATTAAGCTACTTGACGATTACAATCTTATTGTTTTATTCTGTTTGTTAATTGATATTTGAATATTGGAACAGAATGTTCGGTTGGTTTTATGGGGTTGAATATGGTGAATCGCGCTGTGGTAATTAATGGCGATGCAATGACGTTAATCTAGTATTTTTGTTTCTCGTCTTTGCTTTAATTCTTGGAACTGGAATGTGCTGAAATTGCATTATGGTCATGCTCATTATCTAAGATTGGTGCGCATTTGTTAGTCCTAGGTTGTTTAGAGTCTCAGGCACATATTCTGTGCTGCATATTTTGTTGGATTGTGTGCGTCTACTTTGGCAATGTTCATGTATAAAGGAGGGCATCTATGTGATTTTTTTCTAATTGTTCTGTTTCTTATATGAATTGTTCATTCGTACTGGCATTAATGATGAATTTGCAAATAAGCAGAGATTGGGCTAGGACTTACAGGATTTGGGATATTTTTCTCAATCTTGGGAATTATCTTCTTCTTTGACAAGGGATTACTTGCTATGGGAAATGTAAGTGTAGAATTTATATTTTTCTCATGTTAAGATCTGTAATTCTTGTTTCATTCCAATTTAAACTCCTAACACCACCTCTCTTTTTTGATTCACTGAACCAGATCCTGTTCGTCTCAGGAGTAACTCTCACCATTGGATTCAAGTCAACCATGCAGTTCTTTATGAAACGTCAAAATTTTAAGGTTAGACATGCTTGTGAGACTTTTCCCTCATGCCTGTTCTTTGAATTTTGATGTGCATGCATTTTTTATTGACGATGTATGTATCATTATTTGTTCAGGGAACAATTTCTTTTGGTTTGGGGTTCTTCTTTGTTATCATAGGATGGCCAATTTTTGGCATGATATTGGAAACATATGGTTTCATTGTCCTTTTCAGGTTTGTTGGATATATATGGTCATTTTCCATAATTTGATCTGTGTGTATGTCTTTTTAATGTTTGGTCGCGCTAAATGCTGATAAATTATGCTGTGCAGTGGCTTCTGGCCAACATTGGCAGTCTTTATTCAGAAAATTCCTATTCTTGGATGGTTATTCCAGCAACCATTTGTCAGATCGGTTAGTTTGTACTTCTTTAGTAATGTTAATCAGTTGTTTGAATCAGTTTTACACACAGTGAAAATGTTTCCCCTTTATGATCCTTTTCTTTAAAGAGAAAACTAATTGTTTCATATGGAGTCCCATTATTTTCAATGGAGTTGCATTACAATATATTTTAAGAAAAGCACAGAAAGAAATTTGCACCAATTGTCTTTCCTTCCATGTTTTTGTTTTGTTTTGTTTTTGTTTTTTTTTTTTAAAAAACAAAATTTATGGGAAAGATGAAGTGGAAATGATTACAAAAGCAACCTCTTATATACAAGGCAATGATAAACCCCCCAATACAACTGGAATATCAAAGAGGGAAAGTTGAACAAGGGTAAGAAGGGGAGGAATGTCAATTGAAGGTGTGCTTGGTTTCTTGCAACAAGCAGTTTTAGCGATGGGTGGAGGATGATTGATGAAGGGCAAAAGAACAAAAGTGGTTAAAAGAGGAAATTTTTGGGGACGGCGAATTTTTAGGTGATAATGTAAGGTGGGGGCATTGGGGTCTCACAAAATACCTTAATTTTGCAATATTTGGGCTATCATTATGGCGACTAGAAGCTTTGATTCCAGAAAATAGGTGTAAGGATGCCAGAGGTCTCTATTAGAAGTGCTATGTTCAAGTGTGAACGATTAGATGGGTGGTAGTAGCGGATGATTTAATGGAGTCCATTTGATACACAAGTTTTATAAACATAGTGTGTGTGTGTGTGTGCGCGTGCTCCTCACGGGGAGTATAGGTATAGGTGATGATGTAAGGTTAAGGTTATCTTCTTCCCATTCCACAATGGAGTTATAGCCAAGTTTCTATCAGTCTCATCATGGCCAATACTTCTTCCCTGGTGTATGCAATGATTCCAAATGCTATACTAATAGTGAACATATTAGTTGCATCATGCCGTACTAAGTTCTTAGTTTGCATTTGTATTTACTTTCATGGACTAGTTAAATCTCCAGTGGTCCAAATCAGTCAGCATCATTCAAGTTTTTGTTTGAATTCCGATTACACATCATGAACTTTTCTGGACTGCAGATTTATGTGTTTTTTTTATTTATATATATTGCAGTTCGTCGACAAATACCGGGGTAGACGTGTTCCCGTTTGAGCAGGGAGGTTATAAATCCGTTGGCTGGTGAACTTGTAAGTTGTAAACCACTCTTGCTTGGAGGCCCAATTTTTTGTTCAGATGGCGAGAGTAGATAACACTCTCGCAGTTGATAATGATGAGGACTCTGTTATCCCAAAAAAAGAAAAAAAGAAAAAAAGAAAAAAAAAATGAAGGAAAGATAAAGAACTAAGAAACAAACATAAACTCTTTTTTGCATTTTTCTTTTTGGGTTTTGATATTTCATTTGTGTAAAGAGTAATTGTGAGTTGTAGTTGAACATTCTATAGTTGCTAATTTTCAAAATTCTTGGTGTCATTCTTTGTATTTACATTAATGATAAAAGGAAATGGTCAGATTTTTATGGGTTACTAATTTGCATTTCTTCCCCCAATTTGTTGGGAGGCAGAGATTGATATATATATATATATATATATATATATGTACATATATAGTGGAAGGTCTCCACAATGACTGCAAGAGGGTTTCGATGCTACAAAATTTGTGTTCAGTTGCCAAGGAACCGAGAAGAAAGTATCAGCAACAACAGGTTTTATTAATGTTCATATTGATCTATTATGCGCCTCTGCATCTAACATTGGGTAGACCTCATACAATAACTGTCTTAGCTCTCTACCGTGTCTTTTGTTCTTTTGGAACAATCACAAACACTTTTTTTATTATGTATCTACTACCAGAAATTCAATGCGTAATCTTAGCATTCAATGTGTATAGTTAATAATCTCATTTTTCAATTATTCAACCATTTCATTTTACCCATTTCAACTTTAGTGAACTCATGGACTTATGAACTTGTGAACTTACGAAACCAAAACGAATAAGAGATAAGAAAATCACTATACACAAACGAGTCAAAAAGAATCGATTTCTTTCATATTATTCAGCACCATATTATTGAGCTTGCAGCATGTACAAAAGAATGCGATTGTAACCATTTCTATACAAAAAAAAGGAACAGAACTTCATGTTGATTTTGATGCACAAAATGTCTTCAGTTGCATTGATTTAGTCCCNATATATATATATATATATATATATATATGTACATATATAGTGGAAGGTCTCCACAATGACTGCAAGAGGGTTTCGATGCTACAAAATTTGTGTTCAGTTGCCAAGGAACCGAGAAGAAAGTATCAGCAACAACAGGTTTTATTAATGTTCATATTGATCTATTATGCGCCTCTGCATCTAACATTGGGTAGACCTCATACAATAACTGTCTTAGCTCTCTACCGTGTCTTTTGTTCTTTTGGAACAATCACAAACACTTTTTTTATTATGTATCTACTACCAGAAATTCAATGCGTAATCTTAGCATTCAATGTGTATAGTTAATAATCTCATTTTTCAATTATTCAACCATTTCATTTTACCAAGTTCAATGTTAGTGAACTCATGGACTTATGAACTTGTGAACTTACGAAACCAAAACGAATAAGAGATAAGAAAATCACTATACACAAACGAGTCAAAAAGAATCGATTTCTTTCATATTATTCAGCACCATATTATTGAGCTTGCAGCATGTACAAAAGAATGCGATTGTAACCATTTCTATACAAAAAAAAGGAACAGAACTTCATGTTGATTTTGATGCACAAAATGTCTTCAGTTGCATTGATTTAGTCCCTTCTTCAATGCACAAAAATATTCATATGATTCCATCTTCCCCTTGCAGCAACAACACCTGTGCACAAGACAAATTCAAACCATCAAAATGACACAATCAAAACCATAAACCCATGACAACAAATTATCAAGAGCATTCGTTTTCAAGGAACAAATATGAACAAGTTGGTGCTCAGAATCTTCAACTCAAAATCTAAAGAACCCTAAGCAACCATTCATAGACAAACTTCATATTTATCAGAGAGGCAATTCAATACCAAACTTCATAAGCAACTCAGTTATAGACCCATCATTCATTCATAAACAGAAATACTTACTCATAATCGAAGGGGCTTCTTCTCTCTTCACCAAATGCTGCCTAGGATCAGAGGTGGAGCCTATCTTCATAGGGTAATTCGAGCTTGTTAAGCTACTGTATTCCCTTGCCACGATGGGCAGAAGTTCCTTACATATAGCTTTCCACAGTCTCCTCTGTTCTGCAACATTCACAAACCTCAGTGCTTCCATGTCCTTTATGGAATACACTATCTTGTTTCCTTCCACATTCTTTTGATGTTCATTCACATTCCCCAGGCTCCAATGCATCTCACAAACCTTGGCTTCCCTTGCCCTCCTCCTCGATCTTTTAGCCTTTTTCCCTCCTCTGTCAGGTTCGTGGGATTTGTCCAGTTTGATCTGCATTGGCCTTGTTGGACAAACAATACCAATCCCTTCTCCGTTTCCAATCTTGGAAACATGAACTGGTTCAACTAATGCAGTCTCGTCTATTACTTCGATCTTCAATGAATTTCTGAGAGATAAATGACTTCGTCTCAGAAAATTCATGTGTTTAGAATCATTTTGCTGATCCGCAATCTTCTGATCCACGATCCCTCTTAAGCTAGAGGGATTCTTTCCCTTCTCTACATGAATTTCATCTTCTTCCGATTGTAATTTCTTTTTCTTTTCCAAGATGCTCTGAGAATCGATTTCTTTATCCAGCAACTTCTCGATCGATCGAACTTCTTGAGCAAGTTCTTCCTTCAAACAATCTTGATTTCCATCAAAACTCACTACACTTCTTGCAAAATCTTTCCCCTCTACTCTATCAATCGCAACTTCTTGATTAACACCTTCCACGGCGCCGAACGTTTCAAAATCATGTGCAGCGTCAACCTTGAGAGATTCTTTTCTGAGTTCCACATCAAGATTCCGAATCTTGCACACCTGATTTCTCACGATTCCTCCGTTTTCAGAAGACGCACAAGCAGCCGAATCGCACATGACCATCTTCTCGACAAAAGATTCTGAAATTTCTGAATTCTCTTCGGCAGAAGCGGAACTCCAACTGTTCATCATTTCACACTCCTGGTTTTGATTCAAGACGATCAAAGGGAGCTTCCTGTCATCGGCAGAGATCTTGAAGGCAGAACTCGTTTGATTCAAGACGATCAAAGGAGACTGGGGGTGCCGATTAAAGGCATCGCTATAGTCAGAACTTATCTCGTCCGCCATTGCTTGAAGAAAGGCAAGGGGTTTAGCAGCGCCACCGACTGAGGAATGAACCAACGGGGTTTAACATATATGTAGCCTTTGCTTGGATCCGCAATACAGTTGGAGATGTTAATATATACATATATTTAAAAAATAATCTAGTAGGTTTGAAAATTACAATATTATCCTTTATCGGTCTATTTGAAAAATACTCTCATTCGTTTAAAAATTACAATATTACCCTTGACTTATCTTTTTAAAGAGTACTCTCGTTTGTCTACAAATTACAATAGTTTGAAAATATTCTCATTCGTTTGAAAATTACAATATTACCCTTAGCTTATCTATTTAAAAAATACTCTCGTTTGTCTATAAATTACAATAGTTTGAAAATATTATCATTTGTTTGAAAATTACAATATTACCCTTGGCTTATCTATTTAAAAAATACTCTCGTTTGTCTATAAATTACAATAGTTTGAAAAGATTATCATTCGTTTTAAAATTACAATATTACCCTTTGCTTATCTATTTAAAAAATACTCTCGTTTGTCTGTAAATTACAATAGTTTGAAAATATTATCATTCGTTTTAAAATTACAATATTACCCTTAACCTATCTATTTAAAAAATACTCTCGTTTGTCTACAAATTACAATAGTTTGAAAATATTCTTATTCATTTGAAAATTACAATATTACCCTTAACCTAATCATAGAAATTTACTAAAATTTTGAATGAAAACTAGGACGTGTAACAGGTATCGATATTCTAAAACAACATGGGGTCATGTTATACTATTCATATCGCTATTTATTACATAGATTTCTGTCGAGGGTTGGTATTTTGCCGTTGTCGATATTTCTGTCGGGGTCATTGCTATACTGTTCAATTATTTATGTTTCTTTTATAATTTTCAATTTTGTTTTTAGACTGCTTTAGTCACGTAAGTGTAAAAAAAATTTACTGTTTTGAGTCTAAAAAATGTCTTTAACCTGACCTAACTTAACCTACGAATACTCCTAATATGATCGAGAATATGTTGATATAAGTACGGTTTTTTTACCAAAAACTACCTGTAATATTTATTATTTTACTTCCAATTTTTTTTTAAAAAAATAATATTTTGCTCTCATTTTATAATAATTAGAGGTAAAAATAGAGGGTAAAATAATTTTAAAATTAAAGCCACCGAAGTCAATGAAATAAATAGTAATTAAAAGCCAAAAGTAAATATCCACCACAAATTTTCTGGCTATTTTGCTTTACAATTCCCAATAATTACTTATTTTAAAATTAGAAATTCATTAAAANAAAAAAAAAAAAAAAAAAAAAAAAAAAAAACCACAAATGGGGGAAGGAGAAGAAAAGTTCTCCGCCATTGCTCCGCGTTTGCTTCTCTGTCATCCGTTCATTGCGTTTGCTCCGAATAACTACCGAAAACCCAAAATCGAAGAACACCCAACAAAGCCTAACCCAAACCCACCCCCTAAATTCCACTCGTCTTTTCCTTTATTCTTCCATTCCCCTTCGCGAAGCCCAGGAGAGGCACTCACCAGCAGGTAATCCCTTTCTCTTTCTCTTCCTCTTCCTCTTCCATTTCCTCCTTCTAATTTCGCTTCTCGATCTGTTCTTCTTTGATTTCCTTTTGTTTCCCTTTTCCCCATTGTCTCAATTTTGAATTTCGGGANTTTTCCTATGATAAGATTTGTGATGAGTGATGTTTTATATGTTTAATGTTATGTCAGAAAAGAGGATGGGTTGTAAGGATGAATCTGTATCTGATTCTGTTGGCATTTTGAATTTTGAATCTCTGGTTTGATAATGGACGGCTTAGATCATCGTCGTTTTGGTTTAGTGGTAATGATCGTTGGAATCCTTCGTTCATTTGATTGGCTTTGTCAATACATGCAATGTTTTCCCTCCCCCCATTTGAATCAGTGTTTCGAATTTCCATTTATATGCTTATCTTCTTTACCTTTTCGTAATATTGGTTTGGGGGTATTGAAGTTATTTTAAAATGTTTGGAATTGTCTGTTCTTCCACTATGGCTGGAAGTTGGATTGTTCAAGAAGGATGTGATCACATTTAAGGGTGGGGGTTGGGGTTGTGTCACAATTAAATAATCTCATAGTTATTGAGAAAGCTGTGAAAAACAAATAGAATTTGCAGTGAGTCGAGTCAATTCAATCCTCTTGTGAACCGTCTTTCACCAATTCATTTGGGATCCTTGAGATCCACTCTTTTTCCTATTCAAAGATCACATTTAAGGGTGGGCATGGGAGGACATTGCAAATGTCCAGGATGGACACGACTTCTTCGTCCAATCCTTTGTAGGAACTACCTGTAATAACGAACTTGCAAATAGTTATAGATGGAATGGAACGTTATGAGGCATTTTTCAGCATTTTTCATGCATTTTTCATCAAAGAATCCGAACATTTCCCCCTTTTTTGCTCTTTTATCGCTTTTCTTTTCCCCACCATGAACAAAAAAAAATTAATTGTCTCCTTATTTCTCGTCTATAAAGAAAGCAAACAAATTTTTTGTTTTTGTTTTTGTTTTTGTTCTTGTTTTTTGCTGTTGACACAATGCCAAAAGATCTTTCATAGATCATTGCCGTTTGACAAGATGCCAAGAGAATTGTTTTTTATTGGGTTTTTGGTTACTTGCAGGCGCATGCCCCTCCTCCTGGTTTCGTAGATTTGAAGAATACAGGTTTTAAAGACAATATATATCTAAGTAAAAGGGATAGAATGCGCAGGTGGCTTTGTTGTACTTGTCAAGTTGAGGAAGCCTACCCATTAGCAGAAAGTGAGCACCTGAAAAGCCCACGAAGTTATGGAGATGGTAATACTCTAATCTATCATTTGATGCTTATGCCATTTTATGTGATTCGTAATGAAGGTTATCTATTTAGTCTGAAGTGTTTGAGATATCAATATTTTGTAAAATATATATAGTTTTAGGAAGTTGAGGTATCAAGAAGGAAGTCGAGTGTTCACCATTGAGATAGCGTTTGGTTAATGTGAGGCGTTTACCTTCTCAATTCATGTCGTTTTGGGCAAGGAGTTGCTTGGCCACGAAAAATGAAGAAATCCATGAAGAGAGGAGAAGTGATCTTTATGCAATTGCGTAGCCTTGCTATTTCATGCAGATAAATGGAAGGGTGAATCTCAATGCTTATGGGTTGGGTACTCAATTTAGATTAGAATGACTGCTCCTATTAGCTATGACTTTTCGTTTGACATTTTAGCTGAGCATTCGGGGCATAATGGCCTACGGAGATTATTAACGTGCTTTCCCAGCCCATATCTTCCCACCTACAACATATGAGCTTTCAAGAGCCCAGTTCGGATCTAAACGATTTTTGATGTGTGTCTTCTGTCTTTTAGATCTTTTAGATCAACGGGATCCAAAGAAAGATAGACATACCTATCAGTTCTAAGTGGCAAGATCCATGAAAGAAAATAGGCTCAATTTTAAAACCTTATTTTCTAATAAGTAGGATTTCTAGTGTTGTGGAAGTTGTTCTTTGCAGGAGCTCGAGTCGATTTCTATTGGAGCATTTCCACATGCATCTTCCTAGATGTTCCCGAACTTCTATTCTGGATCATCTTGTGTAACTCTGTCTTGTCTATGATTTATGTTGTATCATGTTCTTCTTGGATTTAATAACTATTGCCTTGTTTATGGCTTGTCTTCGTGTGATTTAAATTCGTGTTATATACTTTCGAAGGAATCTCTTGCAACATATATTTTATGCCTTTTAGGTTATTATCGACGGGACTCGAAAGAGCCGGCTCCTGCCCCATATGAAGCACCAAAATCTCCACCTCCCATAGAAGTGCCAGCATTGTCTCTGGAAGAACTGAAAGAAAAGACAGACAACTTTGGGTCCAAGGCACTGATTGGCGAAGGATCTTATGGTCGAGTTTATTTTGCTAACTTAAACAATGGGAAATCTGTGGCGGTAAAGAAGCTGGATGTTTCGTCTGAATCTGATTCGAGTATTGACTTCTTGACTCAGGTTTGTCTACAAATATAGATATAGCAGATTTCAACTCGAACGTATCTTATCCTAATTCCTTCTTGTTTATGGTATTGCTTTAGGTTTCTACAGTCTCAAGGTTGAAACATGAAAATTTTGTTGAATTGCATGGATATTGTGTTGAAGGAAACCTCCGTGTACTTGCATATGAATTTGCAACTATGGGTTCTCTACACGACATATTGCATGGTACGCTGTCATATTAAGTTCAGTTTTCATATAGACCAGTTAGTCTCACGAGTCGTTGTCCTACACAGGTAGAAAGGGTGTGCAAGGGGCACAGCCAGGTCCCGTGCTTGATTGGATACAGCGTGTGAGAATTGCGGTTGATGCAGCTCGAGGATTGGAATACTTGCACGAGAAAGTTCAACCTTCTATCATTCATAGAGATGTTAGATCCAGCAATGTGCTTCTCTTTGAAGAATTCAAAGCAAAGATTGCAGACTTTAACCTTTCAAACCAGGCTCCTGACATGGCTGCTCGACTTCATTCTACTCGAGTTTTAGGAACTTTTGGCTATCATGCTCCAGAGTAATGCTTTTTGTTCATTAGAAATTGGGTAAGTAGCCATGAATGAAGTGTTGTATTATTGATGCTCAAGTCCTCTCTTCTCTAGGTATGCAATGACTGGACAGTTGACACAGAAGAGTGACGTCTACAGCTTTGGAGTCGTTCTACTCGAGCTTTTGACCGGGAGGAAACCTGTCGATCACACCATGCCTCGTGGGCAGCAGAGTCTTGTTACTTGGGTAAGCACTCACTCATTTGCCTGCTTTCTTATTGCTTTTCGAGTATCGAACTTTTAGAAGTCAGTCTAAAACGACGGTTTTCGGTTTGTTTTAAGGCTACCCCAAGACTAAGTGAAGACAAAGTTAAACAATGTGTTGATCCAAGGCTGAAGGGTGAATATCCTCCCAAAGGAGTTGCCAAGGTAACTTGTGTTTGAACAGCATTGCAGCAAAATGGTGAAATATTACTGTGACATTGACTTGGTTTTACTGTTATTGCAGCTGGCTGCTGTGGCAGCTCTGTGTGTCCAGTACGAAGCGGAGTTCAGGCCGAACATGAGCATCGTCGTTAAGGCTCTCCAGCCGCTTCTAAGGCCTCCTGCCCCGGCTCATGCTCCGGAACCGTGAAGTAAATTGATCTGAATTTATGTTCTTCCTTCTTCCTCACTGTTGATATATATTATGTCAACGCCTTCATTGCAACATAAACTTGGGTTCATAGTGACCATATAGAATTCATAATATTCATTATTTATTCCAACTATTATTGTTTTTTTCTTGAAGATCCTGGAGTCATGTTTGGTTGGTTGGTTGGTTGGTTGGTTGGTTGGTTGGTTGGACTGAGTATTGTAAGGTTGCTTTCTTTTCTTGTAAGCAATTCTTCTTGTGTAGCTGCTGCCTGTTTGTGTAGCCCTCGGTTCTCTAAACTAATGTCTTTGGGGCCGAGACATGACTTTGCTTTGCTTTCCCTCACTTTTTTGATATTAATGGATATGGGTTCGTTTTTTTTTTCCTATCATCAACTTTGGTCGGGTTCCGGTTTGGATAAACAAATTTATTCATTGCTATCGGTTGTTGTAGTGACTTAGATTATGATTGAGCTACTCGCTTTCTCGTTCCACTTAACAACTTGATTTGTCTCATCCTCTTGATCAATCGTGTTCAAGTCATGATCATCAATAACTTTGGTCAGGTTCGGATAAACAAATTTATCCGTTGCTCTTGGTTGTCGTGGTGGCTTAGTTCATGATTGAGCTGCTCGCTTTATGTTCCAAATCTTGATCCACTAGCTAACTTCATTTATCTCATCCTCTTTATCAATCATGTTCATCTTAGCTCCCTCTATCCTTCGATTCATCTTTTACACTGGTCGGATACTTCAAATATGTCGAAATGTTGTGTGGCTCGATAAATACCCCATTGCAAGTGTTGGCGTTCTTTTTCGTTCTCCAAAAAGCCTTCATCGCCAACCAAGAAGTCTTTGTTTCTTCTCAACTGCTCCCATCCTATTATAATTTTAAAATCATAGCAAAAACAAAAATGTTACCTCATATTTGTTTTAAAATAATTGTGTTGATATCTAAATAACAAATTAATTAGTATTTTAAAGGCTATTTGGACCACAAAATATATAATTATTATTAGAGTTTAACTATTTTAATTTTTTTGCTTTTAAATTATTTATTTTGATTTCTAATATTTTAAACGAAAAAACCCAAATTTAAAATTAATGCCACCAACCATATCATTCATATTTAATATCGTAAATGAACCACATTAACAATAAATTATAAGCTTAACAACAAATTTCATTCGTCACCAGATTCAACGACCTAAACCTATCGTGCTTACTCAATACAGACTAAACTTATAACTTGACCGAACGATTATATATATAGAAAATGCATATAGAAAATGCGTGTATCGTTGATCTAAAAGGAAGGCATGGAAGTGGAGATAATATCAAGTGAAACCATCAAGCCATCTTCCTTCTCACCATCTCTAAGATCCTTAAAGCTCTCAGTTCTTGATCAGCTCTCTCCCTTTACTTACACCTCCCTCCTCTTCTTCTACTCTCTCAAACACTCCCATGACCCTCTCCATCTCTCCCACCCTCTCAAAGCCTCCCTCTCCCATGCCCTCTCCGACTTCTACCTTCTCGCCGGCGCCATCAAAGACAACACACATATCCTCGACAACGGCGTCGGGGCCCTCTTTCAGGTTGCTACAGTTCATCGCACCATGCCCGAGTTCTTGAACCAACCGAGCTTTGAGTCGTTGAGTCAACTCATCCCTTTTCGATACATGCAAACCAAATCGTCGTCCTCCATGGAAGCATGTAAGATAATTCTAATTTTTAATTATACATGTTAGGAGTGTACATTCAACCCGATAACTCGTCCCAAAACCTAAATTATAGGTGTTGAGTTGAGCTCGTATTTTGAATTGGGTTGGGTTCATTTTTTTGAACCAAATTGATTCAGTTCGATTTTGGATTGGTTCATTAACGTCTACAAATAAGTCTATTTAAGTAAAATATTTTTATATATATATTTCTTTTATTGCGTAGGTATAATTTCTTTAAACTAATCATTTTTATTATTATTTTTAATTTTATAATATAACCATTATATTTTTTTTAATTTTATAATATACTATTATATTTTTATTTTTAGAATAATTAACTGTTTTGATTAGCTTTTATTAATAATTTTTTTTTTTTAGTGTTTATCATAGATTTGTATTTAATTTTAATATCTTTTATCTAAAATTGTATCGAATAATTATAAATAGTAGATAAATAATTTTTTTTAAGAACCCGACATCCAATTCAAACCCAACCGGCAAATAAAGGGTTAGGTTGGGCTGTGAAAATTTGGATTAGGTTGAGTTACCAATCCAATTAACGTAAAAATCCTAATATATATATATATATATTAAAATAAACTTTTAATTTTTGGATCTACGAAGCATATCCTCAAGTCGCCGTCCAGCTCAACGGCTTCAGCGGCGGCGGGGTGGCAGTGGGGGTCTGTTTTTTACACAAGATCATCGACGGGACAACACTGAGCGGCTTTCTGAGGAGGTGGGCGTCCATGGCCGGCGGGTCAACAGAAGAGAAGGGAGGAGGGGAACAGCCGGAATACGGCGCGGCGGCGACGTTTCCGGGGAGAGAATTGTTGGTGGGAAATTCATGGCTTTCAAAAGGGTATTCGCCATTCGTAGGGGAAGGAAGGATTTGCAGAAAAAGGTTTGTTTTTGACGGCGCCGCCATTTCCGAGCTGAAAGAGGAAGTGAAAAGGAAGAGTGACAAGGTTCCCACAAGTGTGGAAGTGGTCACTGGTTTCATATGGAAGTATATGATGATAGCTGCAAGACAAAGCTCGGGTTCCCAACGATCATCGGTAATTATTTAAAATTCCACTCCCGTTTCTCATTCTTAACATGGTATTAGAGCACCGATTTTTGTGTTCTTAGATATCAAATTTTCATTTTTGGACTGTATGAGCGAAATCCAGCTTCAAAATTTAGGAGGTTGATTTAACACATTCTTATTACATTCACCGCCATGATATCATGTTAAGAATGAGAAATAGAAGTGATACTCTCAATCTCACTGATATATCTCGTTCTTAACATAAATTAATAAAAATAATCTTGAACTTATGGTAGGTACTGACGCATGCAGTCAACCTCCGGCGAAGAATGGTACCGCCATTACCAGCGACCTCGATTGGAAACATTTTCTGGAGTGCGGTTGCTCATTACGACACACCGAAGGCCGAGATAGAATTGAGCGAGCTAGTTGATCTAGTTCAGCGATCGGTTGCGGAGATCGACGAGGGGTTCGTACGAGAAATGGCGGGAGAAGAAGGGTTTGAGGGAATATCAAGATGGTTGATGAGGATGAAGGAGGTTTATTGTTCAAAGCCATATGCATATGGGTTCACGAGCTGGCGAAATATGGGGCTAAACGAGGTTGATTTTGGGTGGGGAAAGGCTTCATGGGTGAGCGTTGCAGGACCTGAAAATTCAGTGCTGAAGAACGTTGTCGTTTTGAAGGAAGGGATTTTGGGAGATGGGATTGAAGCATGGATAATGTTGGATGAGGATGAAATGAACATTTTGGAAAATGATCAACAATTTCTTGCTTTTGCTTCCTTTAATCCAACCATCATTTTACCTTAATTTAAGTGTAATTAGGCTTAATTTGAGACGTTGTAATTGTCTTTTATAATAAAAATTCTCCGTTCGAACCTCGAACACAGTTATTTAAGGTATTCTATTCCGAGACATTCTTTTTTCCGACGTTATAAACAAAACTTTCAACTAAACGCCCTCTAAAGGCTTTTAAGTAGATAGTAGGTAAGCGTCTCAGCGTCCTAAGCATCCTAAGGTGCCTTGGGGTATAAAATTTTACGGGTTGGAGGTAATATTCTAGACCTTCTGTTAGGCACGCCTAGTTATATAAGATGGTTGCATAAGTGGGACCATAATAGTTCGTGGTATAATATTATCCCTACGGTTTAGGGTTTAGGGTTGGATTGGTTTGGTTAAACCCAAATAGTTTTTGGAAAACTAATTAACTAATCCAATTTATAAAGTTTTTCATTTTTTTTTTGTTGAACTCACTCGGCTCAAATAAGTTCATAACTGAACCCAAATTGACCGGTTAGGTTGAGTTGATCGAGTTTTTTTTCTTTTCGAGTTATCAAGCTTTTTTGAACACTCCTACTTTGATTACCCGTTTAATGCTTGCAATTGGGGTGAAGTACTCGTATGGGATGACTTCTCTCTTTGTGGTGGGAGCGTACACTTGGTAAATATGATGCTACTTTTACGAGCCTCCAAGTGTGCTTTTGAGGACGTAAAGTCTTATGTGTTCCTGCATTGTTCAACTTAGCTCGAGGCATCTAACGAGGGTAGTGGCTTTGGATTCTTTCCCTTGGATTGTTTTCGTGTTAGTTTGGTGAGTCTCTTTCGTTTGATTGGATAGAACTTTTGTGGTTTTTGTCGGTTTGTGTCATGACCTCAAAATGTGAGGTCTTTCCTTCGTTCTAAGGATTATAATAATAATAAAAAAATAATAAAACAATAATAATAATAATAATAATGGGCCTCTCTCTTTTTGCCACGTTTTTAAAAATCATGTCCACAAGAATATTGGGGACAAAATTTAATATCCCAACTCTACTAATCACCCCCACACCCACAAGCTAGATTGAACCTAGAGCCATAAAAGTAAAACCCAATAGTGACCTTGTTTTTTGTCTCAATATCTACACGACCCATATCACGAGTGACACGTTTTTTCAAATTTGGATCCAATCTTATTTCTAACAGTCCAACCCCACCGCTAGCTGATATTGTCTGCTTTAGCTCGTTATGTATAGCCGTCAGTCTCATAGTTTTAAAACGTATGTCGGCTAGGAAGAGGTTTTCACACTCTTATAAGAAATGTTTTGTTTGGCTCTCTAACTGAAGTGAGACTTAACAATCCACCCCTATGGAGCCATTCAAGATTTCCACACATTTACAATGAATGTTTCGTTCTCCTCTCCAACCAATGCGGGACTTAACAATCCACCCCTAGGAGACCAGTGTCCTCACTGGCACACTATCCAAAACCTAGCTCTTATATGGTGTGTAACATCTCAAATCCACCACTAATAGATATTTTCCATTTTAGTTCGTTACGCATCGCCGTCAATCTCACAATTTTAAAACGCGTTTATTAAAAGGAGATTTTCACACCGTTATAAAGAATATTTCGTTTCTCTTTTCAACTGATGTGGAATTTCACCCGACGACTCTTATATATATAAGAGTCATCATGTAGTGATTGAAAGCTTTGGAGGAAACAAAAATGGAGGTTAAAGTTTTGTCGAGAGAAACAATCATCCCTTCATCCCCAACACCTCCACACCTTAAAAGCTTCAAACTTTCACTTCTAGATCAGCTATCTCCCATGCTTTATACACCACTTTTGTTCTTCTATCCCATCACTAAGACCTATGATCCAAAGCCCACCATGGCTACACTAAAGGATTCATTATCACAAACACTTACTCGTTTCTACTTATTGGCTGGAAGAATCGTGGGCAAATCCATCCATTGTACCGACCAAGGAGCTGTCTTTATTGAAGCCAGTGTCAGCTGCAACATGTCTGACATCCTCAAACAACCAAACAACGAGGTTTTAAGGAAGCTCCTCCCATGCTCTTTGTTGTGTTGTAACCCAGCTGAAGAGTCACCTCAAGTTGTGGTTCAAGCCAACATCTTCAGCTGCGGTGGCATTGCCATCTCGCTTTGTCTCTTGCACAAGCTCATGGATGGAGCCACTTTCACCTCTTTCCTAACATCTTGGGCTTCCACAAATAAAGGGTCTTTGGATTCATCTTCAAACATGATATGTTATGATTACAAAGCATTCTCTTCTCTGTTCCCACAAACAAATATATTGCCTTTTCATCAAAAACTCCCTAAACCCGCGAATCGAAAGCGTTGTTTACGAAGATTCGTGTTCGGATCGAAATCATTACTAAACCTAAAAGCTAAAGCGGAATCGAGGGGTGTCCCGAATCCAAGCTGTGTCGAAGCGTTGACCGGGTTTATTTGGAAACATGGCATGATGGCTGCTGATTGTCAAGGCTCATCGACTTTGTCTCATGTTGTGAACTTGAGAGGGAGAATGAAGCCGGCATTGCCTGAAGTGTCTGTGGGGAACATTATGTGGGGCGCGGTGGCTCATTCTTCAGCGATGGAGCGCATGGAGCTGAGGGCGTTGGTGGGTTTGGTGAGAGAATCATTTGAAGAAATCAACAAGGATTATATTGAACGGATGTTGATTGGATCAGATAAAGGATTTGAAGCTGTTTTGAAGTTTGTTGGTGAGATGAACAAGTGGGGGATGTCCAATTATTACTTTTGCACGAGCTGGAGGAACATGAAGTTGAATGAGGTTGATTTTTGGTGGGGGCGACCGGCGTGGATAGCCATTGCTGGGGACACTAATGAGCTGATGGCTAATGTTATTGTCTTGGTGGATAGTGTCATGGGGGATGGAATTGAGGCTTGGATTCTTTTAGATGAACAAGAAATGGAAATCTTAGAACAAAATCCTCAATTTCTCGAGTTTGCGTTGTTGAATCCGAGTATACATTTATCGGATGAAGATTGATGTGATTGGAGAGAAGAACATAACATTACTTATTAAGGTGTGGAAACCTCTCTCCAGTAGATGTGTTTTAAAACGGTAAGGTAGAAATTGTATGTTACCATTTATGATGTATGAGTCATGATTAGAATGTCGTATACTAGTATATGATGATGTATGTAGAGGTCAAAATGACGATAGCTCGATTGCTCTTATCAATGTCATATATGTTGGAGGAAGCTGCCCACGATGAACACACGATGAACACTTTTGTGGAGCATTAACACGTTGTTCAACATCATGCAAATATAAAATCCAAAAATTAACACATTATTTAGATACGTTAGTGAGAGTAAGAGACGACGAGACCAAAGATAATGGAGACGACAAGATTAGAGGTAATAGAACTCTAAGAGGATGAGACCAAAGATGTTGATAAGATGGTTGCATAAGTGGGACCATATTCGTTCCTCGTGTAATGTTATCCCTAGTGTTTAGGGTTTAGGGTTTAGGGTTTAGAATTGGATTGGTTTGGTTAGACCGGATTAGTTTTGGGAAAACCAATTAACCAACCAAGTTTATAAAGTTTTCATTTTTTACCACTCCTACTCCGATTACCTGTTTAATGCTTGCAATTGGGGGGAAGTACTCGTATAGGATGACTTCTCTCTTTGTGGTGGGGCGTAAACTTCGTAAATATGGTGTTACTTTTACGAGCCCCAATTGTATATTTGCACGATCTTTGACAAGAGATAGGAGCATTCGGTAGAACTGATCAGTAAACTACACTTACTTTTAGATAGATATGTGGAACCACGTGAACCGATAAAAAGGTGATAACAATTTCTATTTTCTCTCCATTTCTTTTCCATGATTATGACCCAAAACAATATTTAGATCAAATTCTTGAATAAAAAACTAAAATTTTATAAATTAGTTATTTAATTTTCAAAATTTAGCTACAAAGAAAGCTTCCATGTTTTTACTTTAGGTTTCTTAAAATACCTTAAACGGTTTAAGAGAGTATTATTTAATTATAAACTCATGATCATTCTCTAAATTAGTGGGAACTTTCATCATCCAACAGTAATCAACTTAATTTTCAAAAATTAAATAGTTATCTAAAATTCGGAAAAACGTGCAGCTCGTGGTAAGAATCGAGTGGATACCGACACAAAAAATTGGCATACTTTTACGTTTATGTCTCTAGGTTCAATCCAACTTGCAAGTGTGGGGTGGTTTAGTAGGGTCAGGATATGTAATTTTGGCCCGACAATTCTTGTGGACATAATCTTTAAACACGTGGCAAAAAGAGAGGCCCCATAATAATAATAATAATATTATTATTTTTTTTTTAATTTTAATTTTAATTTTTAGTTTTAATATTTAAGTTTATAAATACTACGTTCACTCAGGAGTTTCTTCTAGAAAAGAAATTGTGGAATTAAATACAAATTTCGAAAATAGAATAAAATAGGTACGTTTTCCTATTTACTCTAACTTATTGAGTAAATGTATTATGTTTAACGTTGACTTTTGTGAGATCTCGTATCGGTTGGAGAGGAGGGTGTAGAGACTTCTCTCTAACCGACGCGTTTTAAAATTGTGAGACTGACGACGATACGTAACGGGCTAAAGTAGATAATATTTGTTAGCGGTGGGCTTGAACGGTTAGAAATGGTATAAAAGTTAGACATTAGGTAGACGTTGGACCGAATTGTGAGATTCCAGTGTGGAAACCTCTTCTTAACCTACTTTCTCAATGGTTACGCTGGGTCGGATTGTAAGATCCCATATCCGTCCTTTGCTCAAAACAATTATATGTTAAATAACCTCGGGCTAGATTTTGTCATTTTACGTCAAAGTTACTTTTCCAAATAATCTTAAATTTCCACGTGTTTATTAAGTTTTTTTTTTTTTTTTTGGTAATTAATGTGAATTTTTTAAAAAATTAAAAAGAAAAAAAATGGAAGGATAGATATATTTTTTTATAATTTTTGGTAGCATTGACTTTTTTATTTTATTTTATTTTATTTTATTTATTATTGATAGCATTGACAAAGTTATTTTGTAATTAATGTAAATTCAAAATGGGAAATTCCCTAGTAAAAAATAAAAATGATTAAAATTGTGTAATTTAAATTTTAAAATTAAAAGTTTATTAAATTTTGTTATTTTAAATCATTTTTTTTTTAAAAAGAAGTAAATAAAATGAAAGAGGATAAGAATGTCCGTACTTATAAGACTTAAATCAATATTTAAATTAATATATTAAAAGTCAGCTTATAATTTCATTTAATATTTAATTAAATATAATTAATCATGATAAGCCCTAAACTATTAATAATATTTATGTCATTTGCACAATGCTATACGCCACACACTCCAAAATATAAATTGTTTAAAATTTTAAATTAATATTTAAATTTATTTTTTCATCGAAAATCTTTAGATAAACGGCACGGCAAAAACAGGAATAGAATACTAAATTTTTTTTTGCATACATTATGGTACTATCGGGAAATGAGCTTATTTTTCTTTTGAAACCCTATCTTTTCATCGTGTTCTCGAGCATTTAGAATGTTAGTGGTGGTTGAAACGACGATATCTTGATTACTCTTATAGTTGTCATATATGTTGGAGGAAGCTACCCATGATTACTACTTTTGTGGTGCAAGAACACGTTCTTCTCACCTAGGTAGAACCATAACTCAAACCTAATTGAGATTGTTTACGTAGACTTGTATCGGTCCCTTTTTAGATACGTTAATAAGGGTAAGAGACAGTGAGATCAAAGATAATAGGAGACGAAAAGACTACCACTCGAGATGGTGAGACCAAATCTGTTGAGTCTAGGGCAGAGGATATCAAGATTCAAGAAATACATATTAAGCTTTCGTTGGATAACGTGGATACTCCCAATGTGTTTAACTAATAATTGTTTAGGATTCAATTCATTCGACTCGAAATCTAGATGGCTTTCTAGTTGTCTCTCTCGTTTCTCGATCGAGATCTAATGGATTCAACTAAATTAAGAAAATATCAAAAAAATTTACAATCCAACTGAAATCTATATATTTCGAACGAGAAAATGATTGAGAATTACGTAAATCAACGAAGAAATATGAATTTTGACTGAGAATCAGATCGAATAATATAAATAAATTAAGGGTTTGTTTATTAATTAATTTTGTTGGTATTGAATGAATTAAGAATATAAAAATAATCTTTTTTTTTTTTTTTTAATATAAAAGAGGAAATTTTCAAAAATGGAAATCCAATTATATATTAATTTCCCCAGTTGCAATGGCTTCATGGTGCCAGTTGACATTGCCGTATGATCCTGCCGCTACAGATAGGTTTGAATTGTATAATTTACGATACTTTCAATTTTCAGTGTTCTCTATGCTTAGATCATTTTCCGATAGCGAAAGAAACTTCACAACGATGCGGCTGGCGATCCATTTCGACAATAAATTCCACCATTCCCTAAGTTTTCTTGTCGATTTCAAAGCCGGTTCTGCAGAATTGATTTCAGTGATCTTCTGTAAGTTTCTGCGATTTTCTTTTTCAATTTTGTTGTGTGGCTGATTGTGGAAGATAGAAGATGAGAGGTTTTAGGACGCTTTGGACGAAGAAGACATGGATAGGTCTTGGATTGGGACAGATTCTGTCTCTACTCATCACTTCCACGGGGTTTTCTTCCTCTGAGCTTGCCAAACAGGGTTCGTTTCTCTTGCATTTACTCCTACTTTTTCACTGTTCTAAGCAATCGCATGTTTGTAGCTAATTTTGTGATAGCCGGTAGATATTGTCTGCTTTTGCCGTATAGCTGTTAGTTTTACGATTTTAAAATGTGTCTACTAGGGAGAGGTTTCCACGGAATGCTTCGTTTCCCTTTCCAACCAATGTGAGATCTCACAATCTACCCCCTTGGGGGCATTTGTCCTTGCTTGCACACCGCCCGATGTCCAGCTTTGATACTATTTGTAATAGCCCAAGCCCACCGCTAATAGATATTGTCCGCTTTGACCCGTTACGTATAGCTGTCAGCCTCACAATTTTAAAACGCATCTACTAGGGAGAGGTTTCCACACTCTTATAAGGAATGCTTCGTACTCTCCAACCAATATGGGATCTCACAATCCACCCTGTATTAGCCCAAACCCACCTCTAATAGATATTGTCCGTTTTGGCCCGTTATATATAGTCGTCAGCCTCACGGTTTTAAAGCGCATCTACTAGGGAGAGGTTTCCACACCCTTGTAAGGAATGCTTTGTTCCCTTCTCCAACCAATGTAGGATCTCACAACTTGTCCATCGGAATAACGCTATTTTGATTGCACTCTGAATTTGATGATTTATATTGTGATTTGTTTTAGGAATCAATGCACCCACCTCGCAGTCTTTTGTAAATTATGTGCTCTTGGCGATTGTCTATGGGATCATCATGTTTTCCAGAAGGAAAGCCTTGAAGGTTACTATTTCTATCATTGACTTTTTGTTTAGTTCATTGAAATTGTAGTGATCTTATTTATTTATTATGTGATTGTTCAACGTTGAAAAGAGATGAGTAATAATTATTTGAGCGTCGACTTTTAAGTACGTTCTTTTGTCCCCAATACTTAAATGCTTGTTAGGTAACCAAAAGTTGACTTATTTATTTATTCATAATTTCTTCGCTTTATTGTATACTTTTTGTAAAGATTTACCAAATTGAACCGAAAGTGTTTTGAAGAAAGGTGTAGAATAAAACAAAGTCATTGTCTATGGGGTTAAATAAATAACATGCTTTCTTTCAATGCAGGCAAAATGGTATTACTACATACTGCTTGGATTAGTAGATGTAGAGGCCAATTTCCTTGGTAAAACTATTATGTTATTTTTAGTTTATGCTGTGGATTTTGTTCTGTTGTCTGTGTGCGCTTGAAGAAATCTGTTACTGCAAGCATAATTTTTTATTTTTATTATGTTTTTTTTTTTGGGATAACCGCTAGCAGATATTGTCCTCTTTGGGCTTTTCCTTTCGAACTTCCCGTCAAGGTTTTTAAAACGCGTCTGCCAAGGAAATGTTTTCACACTCTTATAAAGAATGTTTCATTCTCCTCCCCAACCGATGTGGGATCTCACAATCCACCCACCTTTGGGACCCAGCGTCCTAGCGTCCTCATTGGCACTCGTTCCCTCCTCCAATCAATGTGGGACCCCCCAAATCCACCCCCCTTCGAGGCTCAGCCTCCTCGCTGGCATATTGCCCGGTGTCTAGCTCTAATATCATTTGTAACAGCTCAAGCTCACTGCTAGCAGATATTGTCTTCTTTGGGCTTTCCTTTTCGGGCTTCCTCTCAAGGTTTTTAAAACTCGTCTACTAAGAAGAGGTTTCCACACCTTTGTAAGGAATGTTTCGTTCCCCTCTTCAACCAATGTGGGATCTCACATAAGCTCACTCGAAGTTTTGAATTTGGACCTCTAAAGAGGTATGATCGAGAAACTCCAATCACTTGCCAATGGGGCTGCCCCTTGGGGCACATAAGCTCTCTGTTGATGCTGCTATTTTTCAATTTCTTTAATCCTAACAAAATGAAATCAACCATCTTTATTAAATATGACAAGTTGAGCGAGACTGAAGATGATAAACTACTTTTAAGGTGATAATAATAGGACTCTGCACTGAATTGAAGAACTATAACATAAATTCAGCTGATGTAAGAAAATAATGTGGCCAAGAATGGATGATGAACTGGTGGCCAATGTAGATTGGAATAAGGGAATTCAATCTCTTTGGAATAAGGGGTTCAATATCAGTGTTGAAATTGAACTTGAACTTGAGTTGAACTTTGACCACTTTAGTTATGTCTTCTTGAATCAATAAGGGTAGTAAAGTTTTTCTTAAGCATATTCAATTTGCAATTATCTTATTCCATTTTCATTGTCATTGAATTCCTTTCCCTTGACATCATACCATTATGGATCTCATATTCTAATGACTTCAGAACAAAAACTGATTCAGTTCATTGCAGTGGTAAAGGCCTATCAATACACATCCATAACAAGTGTAATGCTGCTTGATTGTTGGGCAATCCCTTGTGTGTTGCTGTTCACTTGGCTATTTTTGAAAACAAAATATAGACCGAGGAAGATAGTTGGTGTCGTATTCTGTGTGGCTGGCGCCATCGCAGTTGTTTTTTCTGATGTTCATGCCGGTGAACGGGCAGGTAGCATTATGATCTCTATCCTATCTCTCTTTTCCTCTCTACTCTTTGCTATCACTCTTCATTGATCAGAATCATTTTTTAAATTAAGTTTCATGTATTTGATATTGCTGGAGCCTTACTCAGAAATTTGTTTCCAGGAGGAAGCAACCCCATTAAAGGGGATGCACTGGTCATTGCTGGTGCTACACTTTATGCTGTCAGTAATGTCAGTGAGGTAATGTTTGTGTGTCTTGGTGGCACACTTCTTGCTCCCATTTCTTTTAAGTAGGCAGTGAAGTGAATATTTTCAAATTCCATATTTGCTCATCTTTTGCTATGACGTTTTCTTTACATGCTAGCATATCATATTCTGCTGAGGAATTCAATTCTTTCTTAAATCATTGTTCTTTTTGTTTTTCATTTTATAAATCCTTGGTCCTTCGCCCTTTCAGTTTTCAGCTCTCTTTTCTTTTCAGGAATTCCTTGTGAAGAATTCTGGTAGAGTTGAATTAATGGCAATGCTTGGTCTCTTTGGCTCAATCATCAGTGGAATCCAAATGTATCCATTATCTGATGTTCAGTTGGTTCTATTTACTCTCATCAGCTTTAGAACTTGTTTTTGAACTCTCATTCTTGAGCCTACAACTATTATGTCACTAAAGTTATTCTCTAGTTTTGAGCCTTGACGATGTTAATAGAAGCATTATAGAGCGCAATGAGTTGAAATCAATTAATTGGACTGCAGGGGCAGTAAGTCTCTCGTTCTCTCTTTCTCTTATCATCAACTCAAATAAATGTATACTTCTCAGAGGTGTTTAAATTCTTCTGCAAATTTATTGTTGGAGAATATATACATAAATGCTTTAGTAGCTTTGCAGTAAGAGTTGAAGGTTTGAATTTCTAAACCTTGATTATGAACGCCCTTTCTCACACGAGTTTATGCCTTTTGATGTTCCAGACTCTTCCATTTGTGGGATTTTCAGTGGCTATGTTTCTCTTCTATTCCTTGGTTCCTATATTGCTTCAGGTATGAGAGATGTGACAATGAAATTTTTTGATCTTTTGAAGTTTTAACAATGTGTGTCATCAAGCAAGAATATTTCCTGGAAAAAAGGTAGAATCCTGGACCATCTAATATAGACCCTTCTTATATGAATTCAGGAATGCTTACCTCTTTTCAATCACCATGAACTGATCCATGGTGATCAAATCCCATGTTGTACAAGGCTGATATAAGTATCCAAACAAAATAGATTCGAACTTCTCCCGAGTAAATTCATAGGATATAGTTTAAAATTTTGAAGGGATTGGATTCGTTTTAATAGTAAACTAAACAAGTAGGAGTGTCCCATTCAACTTGCCTCTCTTTTGAATCTATTCTATACATCTTTTGAGGTTATGGGTTAAGAAATTATCTTTAGGGATTTTGTTTTTTTTTTTATTCTGTCATAGAAAAACCTGTTTTGGGGTGATGCAAATCTGCAACTATACCAGATAATTGCATGAAGCCTTTCTGTTTCTTCCATCCTAGATCAATGGAGCGGCAATGTTGAACCTGTCTTTGATGACCTCAGACATGTGGGCTGTTGTAATACGCATTTTTGCTTATCATGAGAAGGTCTGGTAACCTGCAATGCCGTATCTCATGTTGATAAATTTGCTATGACTGCTGTTTTATGGAACTATTTGCTGCAGGTCGACTGGATATACTTCGTGGCCTTTCTTGCTGTCGTTGTTGGGCTTGTTCTTTATTCAGTGTACGTATCGACTTCCCTGATTGCAGCTAGAGATAAACTTAAAAGTTTGTGCCATTTGATAGCTATTTGGTTTTTTGTTCTTGAAAAATAAGCTTATAAACGTTACTTCCACTTGTTGAGCTCAAGGACCATCTCCAACTATTTTCCAAATCTGGGGAAGTAACAACAGTGTCTTTTTTTTGAAACCTCATAGAACGAACTTAAAAGCTTTGTACGTTGTCTTGTGTTTGAATACTATTTTGAAAATGCAGGGCCGACAAAGAAGAAAATCACAGCCGTGTCGATGTAGCCATTGAAATCGTCGATGAGGAAAGGGGTTCAGGTAGTACACCAGATGTTCGTGTTGATGGCGATGAAGGGAGGGATCACATTGACAAAAAGGATGAGAATGCTTTGGTAGAACCAGAACCAGAACCATCGATATTGGGTTCAAGAGGAACATAGTTTTGAGTTCCAAGAAGTTGGGATATTGAAACAGCAACAGGACAAGAATAACTGAAATGTAAAGCTGTTTTAAGAGAATCGTTCGAATATTCAATTTCGAAGTGACATTATAGTTCTTTTTCACAAAATGTACATACGTTTGTCTGACCTTCTCTTGAGGTCGAAAGTTTGAATATACGTACTCATAATTATTTTGGAGCTACAACAACCATCATTGTGATCTAAAGCGATCAACATTCTTCGCCTAAGGGTCCCTTTCGTCGAGGTGAGAGGTTTGGGGTCAACAGCAATTATCTCGAGTAACATCCTTCCCCAACGGTCCCTTCGGGGTTGTCACTAATGATCGATCGTGAGTTAGATTGTTTTCTTTTTTTAATCTCCCAAAGTTTATTTTGAAATTCAAAATAAATTCTTCACTTACAAATTCCCTAAAACAAATGTTTATTTACAAAAATTAATCCGTTATTTATTTCTGAAATTTTGAATATCTAAAAAAGAGAACTTAGAAATCTATTTAAAAAAATCCGTCGAGAAGAATAAAATAATATGTTTTTTTAAAAATTTAAAATTTAAAATTTAAAACATGGGGGGCCCACCTTTCCCTAACCTTTCTTCTTCCTCTTCTCCATCACTATATTTTCTTCTTCCTCCACCACTGTCTGGATGCCTGAGAATCGGCCGTCGCCGGAGTCTGCTGCGGTCTTGAGTCATCGTCAATAGGAAGAAGCTGCAGCAGGTGTAGGATCTCGCAGGAGTTGCAGTGGGGTTCGCCGGTTGCTTCTGCATAGTCGTGGATCATCCACCGCCGCCTGGAGTCGTTCGCCGCGCCGGTTGCAGATTGCTCGAAAATACCGGAACCATGGACCCGCGTTCCCTCGCATGGAGTCCTCCGTCCGCTGCCGCCTGGAACTGCTGGAACGCCGCCGTCGTGAACTCGGGTAATCTCCCAATTCACATTTTCCACCATTTCCCTTCAGACCCTCCCAAAGAAAATCCCTAAAAATGAAGTTAAGGATCTTTTCAATCGGCTTGGCCAATGTATCGACATGTTAGAAAGAGTGGACGAAGAAGAGTTTGTCCATCTCTTGTTACAGAGTTTTTGATATCTGGGCATTCATCAATGCCGTGCCTACCATTGAACAAGGGAATTCAGATATGACAGTCAAGAGGGTAACTAACACCAAGAACAAAAACAAGAGCAGGCAAAGGGAATCCATAAGAAAGAGGATAAATTATCAAACTGTACAATTCTGAAACTAAGACTAATTCTATGACAGATTTGAGTAAACAAGTCCCCTTAGCTTTGTAATTTATTTCTGGGTGTTCTAAAAACTGACAGTATCTCCCATTCCGTCCCCATGGCTTCGTAATCGTTTACGACGAGATCGTGGGAACAAGAGTTGCTGAATCTGCTTTTCTGCTGCAACTTCTGATGTTGCCTACAACAACATAGAAAAAGGATGATGTAGTTTTAACAGGGCAGCAGCTATGGCTAAAAGGTAAAATGTTCATCCCTGAAGGAAGGTGGCGTTGGTAAAGCTTTATATAAACCAGACCATGAAGGTGTAGGTGGCTTACCCGGAGTTTGAATGGAAATCGATAAGTCCGTACTTCTACCCCGAAACATACCCTCACATCCATGCCGAGACTATCGACTCCGATCAAAGTAGCATCCTGATAAACATACATCGCAAACTATCAATCTGTATAAGTTATTGGATTCAGCTAAAGAAATTGAAACCGATGCATCAAGATTTTAAAACGCATCTACTACAGTAGGTAACATGGTTATAACTAAATCACTGATGAATGAGTGAGAGAGTAAATAATAAAATCTGATTACTCATAGTTGGCTGAGGAACACAAATTTAACTGTGTTAATGTATCGACATAGATAAGAAGGTTTTTGTAACAGCCTAAGCCCACCGCCAATAAATATTGTCTTTTTTAGGCTTTTCCTCAAGGTTTTAAAACGTGTCTACTAGGGAGAGATTTCCACACCTTTATAAGGAATGTTTTGTTCTCCTCTCCAACCAATGCGGGATCTCACAATCCACTCCCCTTGGGGCCTCTCACTGGCACATTGTCTGGTGTCTAGCTCTGATACCATTTGTAACCGTCCAAATCCACCACTAGCAAATATTGTCATCTTTGGGTTTTCCCTTCTGGGCTTCTCCTTAAGGTTTTAAAACGCGTCTACTAGGGAAATTTTTCACGCTGTTATAAAGAATGTTCATTCTCCTCTCCAACTAATGCGGGATCTCACAGTTTTCGTGTAAATCCGTTTGGGTTGAGGAGAGGACACCTTGTCCCTTTGCCCTTCAGTTTGTAAAGCTGTTCGTTTCTTATTAGAAAAGGCAAAATGAATAAAATAAAAACACTTTTAAGTGTATCATATCCAAGATACAACCATCATGGTTGGCTGAGGAACACAAATTTAAACTTTGTGTTAATGTATCAACTTAGATAGGAAGGTTTTTGTAACCATGAGAGTATAACAAAAAAAGAGTTGCAGAACATCACAATGAAGAAGAACTACCTGAACATGAAGACCCTTCTTTTTGCAAAGAGCCTTAAGGGCAACATTACACCTAATACCCTTCTCACGAAAACGCTCAACAATTTCCGCGGTAGAGTGCAGAAGAATATCAGGTTCAGCATCTTCAAAATCTTGCAAACTAACTTCAGACTGCAAAACCCCATTCAAAACTAGCATGCCTGAGTAACCAATGCCAAACCTTTACCTTTCTGAATTATTTTTGTTCTTTTGCTTCATGCTAAATCAATTCGTGTCGTCTTCTCTTTACTAAAATTTTCCTTAATATTCCATTATTGGATATGATAAATAGCTCTTACATTCATTCTTGTCATTCTAATCTTACTGGCCCTACTACAGATCAAATAAATACTGATATAAGCAAGCAAAGCAGGAAAAAAAGGGTAATCAAGAACACACCTGAACTCCATACACAGAGAAGAGCTCAATTCTCATTGTCTCCAATCTGTAGAGAGTGGATCGTTGGCTGCTTCGATCACTTTTGGACTCGAATCTCAAGTTTTCGCCATCTAAATCTGAGGTTAAAGATGAAATGACTAGGAAGAACTCGATCAACAATGAGCCTATAGTGCTTAGAAGAAGGTAGAAATATATACACTTAACTACAAGTAATGAATCAGTGACTTTTTTTTATACCGAAGGAGAAAATAAAAACCGTGCAAATGTAGAACCTTCTAGTACTTCTCATAAATCAAATCCTGATTCAAAACCACAAGTAGAGATTCCAGGTATGTTATTATAAAACGAGGTTCATGAATGGAACCTACATCTAGAACTAATAATTGTTGGAATATCATTCAAAAAGGCAACGAGCCCAAGCAAACCGACCTAAGGAACAAGGACCTTTACTTTTACCATCACTAACATTGAATTCCTAACAGTATTCACGAGGCGTTTAAGGACCCCGAATGGAGAGATGCTATCATTCATGATATTTAAGCCTTAGATAAAAATAACATCAGGGAAACTACGATCTTCCCCGGAAAACAACCTGTAAGTTGTAAGTGGATCTTCATCATTATACCTCAAATGGTAGAATAATGTGGAAGAACAAAGAAAGTCAACCAACTTTGATGTCAACAAACCTTGAAAACCTTTACTTAAGGATGGAAGTTGCTCGATCAAAGTCAACGAATGAACATCTTTCAAAGTCAAAGGACTTGTAATCTCGGAATTATCTCACAATACATTTTATGTATCTTTATATATCACCCAATTACGAAGAAATATCGACCAGCCCATAATATATCTCACCATTTCCCCCTATCATCTTCATATCTCACTCGTTAAAGTGTTCTCTAAACAATCCATGACAGTATAATCTTGAACCATTTAACCGAATGGTTCGGAAACAGAACCAGATTTGCTACTCTAGTACAGCGTATTCATCATATGAGGAAGTTACCTTTCCATTCTGTGTTGAAGCCTTCACTTTCTTCGAAGTAGAATAATCTTCTTATATAAGATTCTTCATCAGCATATGCAGGTCTGAGACATCCCAAAATGGAAACTCCATTTGAAGGATGCTTCATCTTTCTGTCATATTCCATATTGATAACCTATTAGGTAACAAACATTTAATAACGAGTTTATTGAACTTTCCTCGTTCTAATCGAACGTATTACAAGCCTAGTTCCTAGGAGCAGGATGTGATGTTAAAATAGTCTAATAACTAAGCTATTTGCAACAATATGTTATATAATGTAAGGCATGTGGTAATAACGAAAACGAAGTACTGGTGGCAATCACCTTGTTCAAACACTTGGCGAAGTATATAGGATGAACCAAGCTCGAAACATCTGAAACTCCCCAGTCAACCGGATTATCGGCTAAATCGGTTTCCACTGCCTATAAGACCAATTGAAATGTGGCTACATTAACTCTAGAATAAAGAATATAGGAAAATCAAACCAGATAACTAAGTACTTACCTCAATATAATCAAAACCAAAAGGAAGAACATCACCATAGACACTATCTGCCGCAATATAATCTCCAACTGTCCTACTCTCATACATTTGAATGTCCATTCCAATCAAAGCAGTCTGTGGGTGAAGAAGTCTCATAAATACCATAAACTCTCTACCATATTGGGGTACGAGAAAGAAAGTAGAGAAACTTTAGGACATTTTAAAGAGTTATAATCTATAACATGTAGATCCTTACCACTGGATTGTGAGCTCCACGATCTTCTAACATGTTCGCACTGTCAAAAATTTCAAAATACAAATCTGAACAGAACAAAATATTACCAAGTTTGATTCAGTCACTAAGATCGATACGAGCGTATACATAAAAGTGACAAACCATTAACAAGAGCAAATAAAAAATATAGTGAAAAGAAAATAAAACCTCCATAATCGTCGATAACATATTGAAACTCATCCCACGATACCCGTTCATGTGGTTCACTGTGCACAGTTCCAGGAAATAACAGCAAAGCATTGCTATTGACCTAATACGAAGACAGAGTCAAGAGGTGAAACCATACTTGCTTCTACCTTAATGTTATCACCACATTGTACAACAATTTTCATTAACCACATGTCAGCTAACTTCTATTTTATCGAAAAACATAAAAAACGATCAAGAGAAAACACGCAGAGCAATCCAAACCTCCACAGCTGTCCGTGCTACTTCTGCAGCAGTGAGTTCAGTATTCCGTGCTCTTTTGCGAACTTTTAGATCTTCAAGAGGATGATAACCTTTGTTAGTTAAATAACTTGATGAATCTGGAACTGAATCTGGAACTGAATCTGGGTAATCAGCAGCAACTGAAACTTTTGACAAGCAAAGATCACGTCCCTTGGACAACCAATGAAATTCTGTGGATCCAAATATTGGATTTCTGCCACTAAAATTTACCACAAAAACAAGAAACAAATATTCAATTCATGAAGTCAAAAGGCCTCTTGGCTGAAACCAAAAAACAAAAGGTAAAAAAGGAAATACATTCTGTTATCTTTTCTTTTTTTCATTTTCCATCGAGAAACCCAACTTTCATTGTGATCAAAATGAAAGCCTAATATGAAAAGGGGCCAAAAAACGAATAAGACCTTACGACTAATTACAGAAGTTTTTGGCAACAAACGCCCACGATCAAGGCGATTAAGCTTGACCAGGGACCAAACGTCCTCCCAAGACATCTCTACCCTCTAAAAAAGGCCCTCCAGAGACTTGATTGTAGTTATCTCAACCGTCAAAGCCAAGTTAGAAGAATCTCAATTAATATCGCAAGACAACAACTAGACTTACAATGAGTAGGCTTGAGAAACTATTGGATATATCACACTTTAAAAGCATGTGCATCTGCACCTTCCCTATGGTGCACAAAACATAACCTCAAAGCATACAAAACTCGAAACATTACAACCAGGAACAAACTAGGAGAGTAAAGATTATAGATTCATTCTCAAGTTGGTTCTCAGTTAAGTGGTGGGAAGTATTTGAGTTGGTTCTCAGTTGTCATATCTCTTCTCACCTTTTTCAAAAGTTGACTTTCGATCTAGTGTGCAGTATCGGATCTCTTTTTTCTTCCGTTAGTCTCTTTTGCTCGGGGCCTAACGTTCTTGACCTTTATTTCAAAGATTTGATTGAATAATTATTTTAGGCTATTTGTTGAAGAGGATTTAGTATTATTTTGATTCTTATTTATATCCTTCTCTATAATCCTTAGCTGTTTTTCGATGAAAATTTTAAACAAACAGATTAAGAACGAGCTACAACAATGGATCATAACCCACCAAAATTATGAACTCACCGGACATCAAAAGAAGATCTACTCCACCTGCTTGTGAATGCATGAGATGTCGAGCAACAAGCCCCTTCTGTATGACATTGGGAAAGTGGAGATTAAGAACAAAACCCAAAACAAATGCTACAAAACGAAGGATTTTATCAAAATGCCTTGAAATTGAAATCAGGGCAAAATGAATAAATTGTCATGAACTAGAGATCCTAATTCACATTAATTTCTTCCCATTGCATGACTATATATGCCCCAACGACAAGTTCACATGGCGGAGGACAAAATGGAAATCCCCAGAGCTTCTAAAGCTCAGAAAACATAAAGCCTAACAATTATATGGAAAAACCAGACTCCCCGGACGAACACATACTATAAATTCATCAGTTGTTCGTCTTTCTCGATCCAAACAGACGAAACCCCAATTCAAACAAAATAACCTGGGTATTCAAAAACACCATGAAAATCGATGATCGATGGCCCTCCATTTAAAAAAAAAATGTCCAGACAATCAATTCGTCTAGGAAAACAAATCAGTTCAACACAATCGATGATCCCAAATGCGAAGAATGAACTCGATACATAAAAAGAAGCGAATTATACGATTACCGAAGGTAAGTGAAGAAGCTACAGCGATCGCCATGAGAGATCAAAGTCGAACTGAACTGTGATGGGCCGTCTCCACGAACACTTCGCAATAAGAATTGGTCATCAAGATTCAAGCGTCAGCGAAAAGGGAAGATGTCCAAGTCCCAACGTGTTCAGAAATCTCAGTTTAATAAATGTAGAAAATAACAAATGGGTTCATCAATTCTGTTTTTATATACAAAGAAAAAATTGAGGGGCTGCAAAAAAATTTAAACAATGATATTGAGATTGTGAAGCACAGGACTCAAAAGGACATAAGACAGACACCACATATTTCGGATTTCGGTGTTGTCCACAAGGTCAGGCCTGGTTCATGTGAAATCTGAATGTTGACCCGTCCAAAAGACCTCGGTTGCATTCATTGTCAGTACTCTTACGAAAAATGTTTGGATTGAATATTTAAAAGTACCCAATAAGTGAACTCATTGTTTAGTCGGAGAAATGCAAACATGTGCAACATATCTATCACTATCATAACATGTGAGACCTAGACTCATCGTTTTTTATGTGTCTTACTTTGCTACAGATGACTCGTGATACATGCACATGGATCCATTAGACGAGTATTAATCCTTCATAGACTGAGACTATGGACACGTGTAATTGGAATGTAAAATAGTATCATAATCATTCATTTAGGTCCAATTCCATTAGAGTCAAAATTCACCTACCCATAATCATGACAAAGAAAAACAACTTTCTTATAATTCATACACGTTACTTAAAAAGCTTAGGCTAAAACAAGACAAGAACCAATATTGATTGAAGTAAAGAGTGGAACAGAGTGTAATGCTTTGAACTATAATGTGATGCGCTAAAACTGGATTGTAATGCATTAAAATTGGACTATGTTATACTAAACAATATAGAAACTTGCTGGATCATACTTGGACCAATTCGGAAAGTGTTGCACAGATCAAAAAATGTGTTGAACTAGTCTAAACCATCTTCTTGCCTCACACTCCAAACGGAAGACATGGGTCTACTAGAGGTGCACACGTACCTTCTCTACACACTGAATTTGGTGGAGAGGCGTGGTAAACGACAGGGAGAGGGTTGTTGGTTGATTATTGAAGCGAGATAGCACCGGTCTTGTCTCGTTTGAGGTGAGTGAAAGTGAATGACTTCAATATGCTTTGAGTAGACGACTGATGATGTCATTGTGATGATGATAATTCGTACAAAAGGAGCGAACGAGACAAGATGAAAGTTGATTGCGGCTCGTCTATGGTGAGTGAAGGTGAGGAACAACGACCGGCAATGTCAATGTGGTGTCAATGATTCGAGCGTTCACGAGGGAGAAAAAGGAAAGGATGGATTGTGTTGAAATTACAATGACTAACATAGAAACTAAGTCCCAAATATAAAGACCAAAATGCTCTTTTAACCAAAGTGGCTTAGCACATAATAAAAAGGTTATTAGTGAGTGAATTGATCATTTATACTTTTGTGTTCTTCCATCGCTTTAAGCCAATTTCAACCGTAAACTTGCGATGGAGCTCCGGGTGGCGAGTAAAGATGCTTGTCTCTCACTTCCACTCTCTCACAGATCGCCTCTCCGCTTCCAGTTGCCTTCCCCACCGCCGCATTCACTTCATCTGTCTCCCTCATGGCGGCCTTCGATCAAACGGACCATTTCTCTCTCCCGCAATCCGCACCAGAAGCGGGTCTCACAAATCATGGCGATGTCAGCTAGAAACAACGACGAATTTATTGCTGAATCTCCAGCAAAGGCGCTCCGGAGGATTCTGGAGATGCCTGGCGTTCACCAAGGCCCCGCTTGTTTCGATGCTCTCAGTGCTAAGCTAGTCGAGAGAGCTGGTTTTCTTTACTGCTTTACCAGTGGTATGTGCCTCTCTCTTTCTCTCTTCAACGTTTTGATTTTATTCAATTGAATTAATTTTCGGAGAGGTGAGAAATTATTGAACTGATGAGAATCTGACCATAAGTGTTAATTCTGAGTTGAATATGTTAGTTGCCGCTAGCGTGCTGGAAGAAATTCCTTTATCTGCATTTTTAGTATGGATTGCCACTGAAAGTTTTTGCTATAGTCATGCAAGCTAGTGTGATTTTGAATTGGCCTTTCGTGCAGGTTTTTCTATATCGGCTGCTAGATTGGCGTTGCCAGACACAGGTTTCATATCATATGGTGAAATGTTGGATCAAGGGCAACTAATCGCTCAATCGGTGTCCATTCCTGTCATTGGGGATGGTGATAATGGATATGGAAATGCAATGAATGTGAAGAGGACTGTTAAAGGATATATTAGAGCAGGCTTTGCGGGGATCATACTAGAAGATCAGGTTCTTTTATAACAATTTTAAATGTTCTGCTCTGCCTGAACACTAGAAGTAACTATATTTTATTTATCTACATAAAATCCGGTTTCTGACAATCAAAAGTTATAGAAAAGTTGTTCTCTTCGAGCTGCTGTCTTCATCATGTGAATTTGTGGTTTATCCTATTAACTTCATTTCTCCTTTCTCTTTGTGTTTGTCCTTTTGATGATGAACTTTTAACTAAAGAGAGAACAAGAAAATAAAGGTATAGAGGAGAAGAATGAAAGTATAAAATCACTGAACCAATCAATATGTTATGAATACTAGTAGGGATTAATTAGAAATATTAGTCCTATTGGCATATTTGTAGTTACTTAATAAATTCGTTAGAGTGGAAGTGAGTTAGTTGTCAGAATTAAGCGAACCGTCTCAAATTGATTGAACTTGTATTTATTTATTTATTTTTGACAAGAAATGAAACTTTTCATTGAAGAAATGGAAAGAAACTAAAGCTCAAAAGATACACTCCACAAGAGAGTCAAAATAAAAATGATAAAAAGAAAGGTAAAAATAAGTATGAATTATAAAAGATGAAAGATGAAATAAAAATGATAAAAATAAAATTTGATCTCTATATGAAGCAAGCATTTTTTTTCATGGATCAAAGATGAAAATATATCATGCTTACTTATTTGTCTGTTTCTTCTTTTATTTGTTCTAGTTGTCCTAAATAGCTTATTTGGCATTGTACAATTTCTATTCTCTCGTTCTAAGAGAAAATTTGGACAGCCTTTGGTTTTTGGTTTGAAAGGAATAATTGAATGATTAGGGATGGAGAGGACTTGAGACGAGGTTCGGTCTCTTGTGAGGTTTAGCTCCTCCGTTTGAGCGTCAGTTTCCAAGGATTTATGTAATTACCTGTTAGGTCAGATTATTTGGCATTTGAGCCCNTTTTTTTTTTTTTTTTTTTTTTTTTTTTTTTTTTTTTTTTTGTATGCCGGGACCTTTTGTGTTGTATTCTTTAATTTCTTCTTAATGTAAGCATGGTTTCTCATAAACAAACAATTTGAGAAGGGAAATTTGAATCTAGCAGTCAATTTTTTTTTGAAAAAATGCTCTCGGCAAGAAAACCTACTATCTCTGCTTATTTTTCTTTTCATCCCTTAAACCCAGAAGTACTTTTTGTAACTAGCATTTTCATTCCATGAAGTATTTATTTTTTCATCATAGAATTTGCTCAGTTATCTGGGGCAATTTTTTTTGCTTACAAGATTATCATGGCAAGGTATCTCCAAAAGCTTGTGGCCATACGCAAGGTAGGAAAGTGGTATCTAGAGAGGAGGCTGTGTTGCGGATAAAAGCAGCCGTTGATGCTAGAAAAGAAAGTGGTTCTGACATTGTCATTGTAGCACGAACTGATTCTCGTCAAGCAGTGTCTCTTAGTGAATCACTGTGGAGAGCTAGGGCCTTTGCAGATGCTGGAGCTGATGTTCTTTTCATTGATGCACTAGCTTCAAAAGACGAGATGGAGGCCTTTTGTAAAATCTCACCCAAAATACCTAAAATGGTATCTTCTGATTACCTTACCAGAAAATACAAATCGAACAATATGCATTCAACTTTTTGATGCATGAATGATTGACATAAAAGTTTTTCTTTTTAAATGTTGCTAACACAGAGTCTTCAAGTGACAATTTCACAATTTAAAACAATATTACTGTTTATGTTCTCCACGATATTATGATGAAATATTAATATGTGTGCAAGTAAAAGACAGGAATTACTAATAGACTATGGACCATTTTACCGATGAAGCTGTAATTTTGAAACAAGGGAAAATTAAGTCATCATGTTCATGGCAATGCCATTGATATACTTTTTATGCATTTTCATGATATTAGCACAATTGTCAAATGATCTGGGTTTGAACTCTTCTTGACATCATTTCTTATTTGTAACTTTTGGTGCATGTGTGTAAAGAGTTGGTAGCCTAGTCTGATTAGATTACGTGTTTTGGAAACAAGTTGTACACTTTGTCTTATATGTTGTTCTCTGTTAAACTTTCATACGTTTAGGACACATAATTTTCATGATATTCCAGTCAGTGAGTGATTAATAATTGACTGGTATGTGTTTTCTACTTTTGTGTAGGCCAATATGCTTGAAGGAGGAGGAAAGACGCCCATTTTTAATCCTCTAGAACTGGAGGAAATTGGATATAAACTTGTTGCTTATCCTCTTTCCTTGGTTGGCGTATCAATTCGGGCAATGCAGGTATGGCATGTCTTCACCTATAGTATGCATTAAAGCTTTGATCATAGTATTCAGAAAATTTTATAGCAAACTTTTCATTCAAGTTAGGAGAAGTTACAAGGTGTTCTGGCACAGCACAATATTAAATGATTAATACAAATAATGGGTTGAAACTCATTCAATTTGGAATTCATGCAATATTAATGGTAGGAACTAATATTATATTTTGGTCAAATTGGTAAGAAAGAAACCCAGAATTTTTTAGGACTAGATAAATTGGGAACACATTTAGATTATAGTTCATTTAATGCTTCTACCTGGTGATGCTATCTACTCTATTTTATAATTACGATTCCTTTGTCATCAACGCCATTTTGAGTGCCTTTCAGTAATATCCTGGTTTCTTTTGAGTTCTCAAATATTAAATGAAAAAACTGTTTCTTATTAGAGGAAGGAAATTCCTCTAGGGAGGATATGTGTAGGTTTCGATATGCAATTTCCTAATCTATGGACTTAGGAGAAGGTACTTGTTTCTAAAAAGGAGGGTGTTTCTTTCAAGCAGTCCGAGAAATTCTTGTGGAATCACATGGCTACAGTCATCGTTTGGTTGATTTGGAATGAAAGAAACACCAGAGTCATTCAAGGGAAAGCTAGATTCCTGGAGGAATAATGGAATGAGCGCTTTTTATGGCTTTTTTAAATTTATTTATGAAGTGTTTCTCCCTTAAACAATAACAACACAAATTCCCTTTTCATTAAGATATTTTTTATTGCAAAATTTAAAAATTGTCTGGTAAATAATCCTGGAATGTTATTGTTTGGAAAATTACATTTAGCCCTTTTAAGTGTAAAATATCTAGATAACGTTAGAGGAAAAATCCGGATGTTATAGTTTTTCCCTACATTTGGTTACTTGCAGGATGCACTGCTTGCAATTAAAGGAGGCCGATTGCCTTCTCCTGGAACCTTGCCAACTTTTGGAGAGATGAAGGAAATATTGGGTTTCAACTCTTACTATGAAGAAGAGAGGAAATATGCTTCTGCTGTTAGCCAGCCTTCAATAAAAGGTATGTAGATCTTTCACTCTCTCCTAGTGATGTGAATCTATTCACTTTATGGGCCAGGCTTAAGCTTTTACTAGTAGCAAAATTACATCCAATTTTTTATATCATTCAATTTTGAAAATTTAGAAGATAAGTTACTACTCCCCCGCGTCCCCTCCTTTCAACCTCAGCTCTAGTTTCTGTTGTAATTATGATTCTGGTTCAGTTTTGTTGGATTGGAGCCCTTTTCTGTAGTTTGTTCTTGGGCTCCCTTTTTTTGTTGGACTTATTTTTCTCAAAGAAAGCTTGGTTTGTTTATTAAAAAAATACAATCAATTTTACACATCAACTATTTCATAAATTTACATGATTATGCTGTAAATGATATCATACATGCATTGTAATTTTTACACATTAGTTGTTGTGCAAATTTTACTTCATTGTTTTAATGAAAAAGTCTTTGAGGACGCATTTTGAAGCATTAAAAATCTAAGAAGATAATTGAAACATTTTCCAAAGTTCGTAGATGTTCTATAATTTAACCAAAATAAAAAGTCATTGTGTAAATGCAACGGATCTTTATTAAGCTAATACAAGCATTCGAATCCAAACAATTTTTTTAATTGATAGATGAAACAATATAATGTTCCAAGAAACAGCCCTCCAAAAGGAGAAAAGAAAAAGAAATAACTGTCAAATAAAAATAGGCCAAGACGGCCGTCGCCAGAAAAGGGAAATGCAATTAAAAACNAAAAAAAAAAAAAAAAAAAAAAAAAAAAAAAAAAAAAAAAAAAAAAAAAAAAGGAAAGAAAAAAGAACCCACACAAAGTATATCTTAATCTGCTTGCTTTTTAGTTCGCCTGAGAGAGAGTATTATGATAAATCTTTAATTTGTTGGAAAATACTAAGGCACATAATCTTTTAATAATGTGATTATACTTGGCAAAGGTTTTCTGTTCCCTTGTAGCCAAATCAGATTTGCGCCTGACAGTAATTTTTTGTAGTAATTTATTAGTTCTACTGTCACTACATATAAATTAAGGTTGTTTTATCAGTGGAGAGTAACATAAGCAGTCTTCAACGGAGGGTCGAAGATGATTCAGAGAAGAAAGACCAAAATCCTCAAGGTCCAGTTGTCGAAGTGATTACTCCTGAGATATACAGAAGCTACGATGCAGATGAATCAAAAGGTCCCTTCTCTGGTATCTGGTCCCGGAGATTGAGAGTCAAAATAACTGGAATAGATGGATTTGAGAGACTTGATGTCAGGATTCCTGTAAGTATTATGTATAAAATGTTCTTTTAGTGTCTTTTTAGATGTGTTTGTAGAACAAATGTGTCGGTATCATATTCAAAAACAGTAACAACGATAGATATATAAAAGCACCAGCAGGCTGCATCTTTTTTAGGTAAACGAGCTGTAAAATTCAGGATCACGAACGCAAGTATGAGCATGATCTTCACGTTGTCATACTAGCATGTTATGTGAATTTGTATTCTTATATGCTGCTGAATATTGTCGATATCAGCTGGTAATTTGGTTAAATGAATCAATTTTCACTGGCTGAGAGTTCAAAATGGTGAAGTTATATTTTCTTTGTAATACGGGGTGTCAGAACTAGGTCCTTGTTCTACTGTAGGTTTGTTTCTTCCACTATTACTAGTTCATTGTTTTGAGGAGTTATTGATATATCTCTCTATTTCAGGCGGGATTCTTGGAAGGACTAACAAATATAGTTCCAGGTAGTTTTTACTTACCCTCAAATTGACCAAAAATTCAACTTCGTTTGACTATCACTTTATGGCCAATGAAATTGACATGTTTGTGGAGCACAGCTTTGGGAGGTGTGAATATCAAAGAACTGATGGACGATGCAGCTGGTGAAGTGGGAGGGAAACTTTTACTGGATTTTGTTGATGGCATGGGTGACCGAATTGAAGTCTTTCTGGAGTAACTTCATTTTGTTCGTTGCGACTGTCATAAAAATCCCGGAGCGAATGAAGGTACTCAAATTTGAAACCAGCACTAATAACATTTGTACGTACTTCGAATTACACTGCAAATGCTTCTGGTATGCAAAATTATCTGAGTTCCTTTACACGAATCTCCACAATGGTATGATGATATTGTCCACTTTGAGTATAAGCTCTCGTGACTTTGTTTTTTCCAAAAGGCCTCATACCAATGAAGATAGTATTTCTTACTTATAAACCCATGATTAGCCGATATGGGACTCCCTACCAACAATCCTCAACATTATCCACCGGTAAAAAAACAGTTTCGTTTACTTATTCTTAGTTGATATCTTCTTTCAAGTCACAGAAACTGGCATTTCTTTCCTGAATTCATCTAGATTTTGTGCTTTGGTGCAAAAAACTGTTGGTTAGAGTTGAAGTATTTGTATAATTAAATTAACTGTAATCCATTAGCTGAACTTTTTGGATTAATGGGTGACATTTTGGACATTTTGGACATTTTTGGGAGTAGCTATGCCGTAAGTTTAGAGTGCTAGAGTCCAAGAACCAAGTGTACTGTATATATAACATGTTATTTTGTCTTTCTATCTTGTGCATTTTCTTCTTTGGTTCTTATCCAAAATAAATAAATAATAACCTTGTGCTTCTTGAACAGCAGCTCCGGTGATTGGATGTGGCTTGAACTATCGAAGCACAACTGCGTGCCCAACTGCATCAAGGTAGCTGGATTATGGCTATCTATTTATATGCAAGCAAATTTCACATCTTAATATAGATGTTTGGATTATGATTTTTTAGTGTATACTTTGTTGGTTTAGATCTTGTGAAATATGTTTCCCTAGAAGGCTACAGCCCTATGTTTCATTCATCGATCAAAAGCAATTAGTGTTAAGTTCACCACCATGTTGCCTCCTCCAAAACACCTCCAAGGCACCTATTCAATACATAGTCACTACCTTGGTCGTCGCCTCCTTCAAGTCGACACCATGCCACCTCCTCCTAGTCACCTCCAAGTGTCCTCCTCCAAGTCAACACCATGTTGCCTCCTCCACCAAGTCACCTCCAAGGTCCTCTTCCACGTCACCTCCTCCGAGTCACCTCCAAGTGTCCTCCACATTGCCTCCTTCAAGTTGACACCATGTCACCTCCTCCAAGTCACCTCCAAGTGTTCTCCTCCACGTTGCCTCCTTCAAGTCGACGCCATGTCACCTCCTCCAAGTCACCTCCAAGTGTTCTCCTCCACGTCGCCTCCTTCAAGTCAACACCATGTCACCTCCTCCAAGTCACCTCCAAGTGTTCTCCTCCACGTCGCCTCCTTCAAGTCAACACCATGTCACCTCCTCCAAGTCACCTCCAAGTGTTCTCCTCCACGTCGCCTCCTTCAAGTCAACACCATGTCACCTCCCTCCAAGTGTCCTCCATGTCACCTCCTTCAAGTCTCCAAGTCACCTCCTTCAAGTCGACACTATTTCACCATTTCACCTCCTCCAAGTCACTTTCAAGTGTCCTCCAAANACATCTTATAAATAGACAACTTAAATAAACAATATTTTCAACTACCACCTACGTTAAAACTAATAAAACTAATATTTTGATTTTTTTTTAATCAAATCTCTATTCAATGGTATGTTTGAAAACCCAAAATAAGTATTAAAAAACTTGTTTTTTTATTTTTTTATTTTTTTTTATTTTATAAATTTGAGTGCGAATCGAAAACTATGAATATTAATTTGAAACACGTGAATATTGGATAAAGAAGCATGTAAAGAAAATCCCCACAATCTCTGAAGCATGTAAAGAAAATTCCCACAATCTCTTCCATCACTTTCTTCTCCTAGAAAAAACTTCCAGAACTCATTTGAAATCCAAGGTTACATAAAGTTTTAAACAATATGATAGCATATTATCCTGAGAAAGGCAGACATATTATCATTTTTATTATTGAAGGCCCTGCATTTGTGGATAGAGTTAAGTTGAAACAATTTTTTGATATGTTGGGTTATCAATTCAACAAACTCGACTTTTTGGGTTACTCCAAAAAAATTACTTCAACCTTATCAACCGACCCGAAATTTTGGGTTGGTCCAGAAAATAATTTGGGGAAATTTTAAATAACTACAACTATATATATATATATAAATAAAAGCTGTTGTTATTTGTTTAAAAAATATTATTTTAATAAAAAAATAAAAATTGACCTGAGGTATACGTTGACCCGCTTACTCAAAACTGGTCAATCTAAAGATAAAAGGACCCCTATTCCGATATTGCTTGAGGTCCCAAATTCCTACAGTTTCACGATTGCAGAAGCAGAACAAGGACGAACCATCCTTCTTCCTGTTGGTAGCGACCCCGCATTTTCCCGTCTTCACCTTCAGCATCTTCACTGCTCCATCTCCATTCTCCAATCGCGGCTCACTTCTGCAGCTAACACTCTCTCCAACAGTTCACTCATCAAGTGTTGCCCGCTCGAATCATCGGTACGTTTCTCTGCACTACTCGGTTAATCGCCATTTTACTTCATCTAGGGTTTCTTAATTTTATAGTATGAACAATTTTTATTTGTGGATGATCCGGCCACTTGTAACCGTGTAGATTGCTTTACTTCTTCAGCACAAACTAAATTGTGGTATTATGGGGGAAACTCCTGCGAAGGCGCTTCGGAAGATCCTGGATTCGCCTGGTGTTCATCTTGGTCCTGCTTGCTTTGATGCTCTCAGTGCTAAGCTTATCCAGAGAGCTGGATTTTCATATTGCTTTACTAGTGGTTTGTATTTCTATCGTACGATTTTTTTTTTCTTAATCGATTAGCACATCCGTTGTTTGTCCTTCTTTTTTGGCTCCATACAAGTCGGTTTGAGATTGATATTGGTGCCCTCTGTGGCTTTCACTGCTCTTGGTTTCCGTCGATAACATATGTTTGATCAACTTTTCTAAGTTGTATTGCCTTGAAAATATACCTTTGGTTTCATCATAACTTCTAGACAAGCATCCTTCTTACGAACTGATTCTATCTAGTTAAAGACTTAGGAAGTTCTCCAGAAGAAGTATGCAAAATTGAGTCAATCTAGATTCAAAGTCTTGTAGGAACCAATCATTTTCCAGGTTTCCAGAAATCCATCGTGGATTCAGGAGAGTATCATTTTATCTCTTTAGCACTTTTACTTCCTGGGCTTTTACTTGTTACATATACCTTTAAAAATTAGAAGATGGTAAAATACCTTTAAAAACGTTGATCCGGGTAAACACCTGGTGTTTACAATGTACTATGGATAATTCGTTTCCTTTGGTCTTAATTCATGATTGTTCCCCTGTTTTCTACAAGAATCTAATAGCTTAAACAAAGATTCTTCAATTACATCATTATGTGTGGATGAAGCAGGGACTATAGAAATCAAAGAGGCAGAGGGATTTTTCCTTGTATAATATTTTGAATAAGTTACAATTAAACAATCCTCTACTTTACTTCCATGATGCTTGGATTTTCTAAATGTACCATGGGGCTTTAAAATAGTTACTAAATTTACTAACATTACTTTGGTCTTCCTATAGGATTTTCAATATCAGCTTCTAGATTGGGACTGCCAGATACAGGTTTTATGTCATATGGTGAAATGCTGGATCAAGGGCTACAAATTACTCAAGCTGTGTCAATTCCAGTCATTGGAGATGGTGATAATGGATATGGAAATGCAATGAATTTAAAGAGAACTGTTAAAGGATATATTCGAGCAGGCTTTGCAGGGATCATTCTCGAAGATCAGGTTCTTTTATAATGTAGTGATATTGGTGTTGCTTTATTTTTATTTATTTATTATTATTATTTTTTTTTTTCCAAAAGCTGCATGTATTTATACGATTCTTTGATTCTCTGGAAAGAAGGGGTTCTGAATGGGCTGCTTTCTTTGTCTTGGAAACTTTTCGGTTAGTCATAGTTTTCACTTTTCTCTTTGTTTCAGTCTTTTTGATGCTTGGCAAATGAGAAATAGAGAGAATGGGAAGAATTGAGGAAGATCAGGGAGAACCAGATTACTGGTCTAGTCATTCCTCAAATACTTAGTTTGTCTAAGGTTGAACTGGACGTAAAATAACTTGAACGGAACATTTCTAAATGACTGAAGTCTCTAAAATCCTAAATCAGTATAATTACATGCATAACTTATTAATCCCAATAAATAAAATTCCGATTGACAAATGTGAATATTTCTTTAGTGTATCTTCTGCATCATAAGATCCAATATCTCTTACCGACTTAAGTCATATCCACTTTTTTCAGCTCATGGTGAGAGGATAATAATTGGTATTGGATCTTCATCTCAGACCTGTGCACCTGTTCCATGGGTCAAAGATTACAAGTCATACTCATGTATTATTTAGTTTTTTTTATAATAATATTTCAGTTCTTCTACCGGACCTTATGTCAGTGAAAGAATTTTATTTTAGTAACATTCTTTGCATTTGAAAAGAAGTAAATATCTTGGAACAAAGTCACATAAATCAGCTTCAAAATTTTATGTCCATCTGTTAGTTCTTTTTCAATGTATCCTTTAATCAAAAAGTAACTGATCATTGGATGTATTGTCCTGTCCATTCTTTTTATTATTATTATCAAGAAATCTTATTTTTCTGTTGAAGAATTTGCTTAGTTATCTAAGCCCATTGATTGACAAGAAGGTTATCATGGCAGGTATCACCAAAGGCTTGTGGACATACACGAGGTAGAAAAGTAGTGTCTAGAGAGGAAGCGGTGTCATGTATAAGAGCAGCTGTTGATGCTCGAAAAGAAAGTGGCTCCGACATAGTTATTGTGGCTCGTAGTGATGCTCGACAAGCTGTGTCCCTTGATGAAGCACTATGGAGGACAAAGGCCTTTGCTGATGCTGGGGCGGACATTCTTTTTATTGATGCACTAGCTTCAGTAGAAGAGATGAAGGCTTTCTGCAAAGTCTCTCCTGAAGTACCTAAAATGGTATGACCGAAATTTCCTTACCATAGGATGCAAGTGAAGTAATTTGAATAACATTCCCATGTTGAAATGTTCATTACATAAATAGTTTGATATACAATTTTCGTTTAAGCTGCAATTTCTGTTCTTCGTCATCAGCTTCCCATAAAGCCCTTGGGAATCTGGCTTCAAAGAAGCGAGGTACCTTTGGTGAATGGTACTTGAGATACTCGCGAAAGTGCCTGTAGCCCATTTTTTTTAAAATTTTTATTTTATTTTATTTTTAAATTAAGGAAGAAACCGAGAAATATTCTTAAAATATGTATTTTCCCTCTAATAAAAGATCTAACATCTTAAACTTTTCGTTATCCCATTGTTTGTAATATTATTTTTCTTCACGTGTCAAATTTTATTTACATTTTTATATTGGGTTCTTCACAAGAAAAAAAAACCCATGGTTTTCTGTGTTTTGCGCTTAAGCACTTCATGCTTTACAAAACACTGGCAAATGTTGCAATAGATTATTGACTGACACTAATTTCTCATAGACAATGCAATATTCCACCCATCAAGCATAAGTATTGCATTATTAGAAATCTATAATTAGTTTCTTCAATTTCTTTAATTATGGCATCAATAAATAAAAATAATTGACAGATACTTCTCTTCTATTTTTGTAGGCCAATATGCTTGAAGGAGGAGGTAAAACACCAATTCTCAGTCCTCTTGAACTTGCAGAAATTGGATATAAGGTTGTTGTTTATCCTCTTTCCTTGATGGGCGTATCCATGCGAGCGATGCAGGTAGCATGTCTGTCTGCACTTATAAACAAGAGAATTGATCACTATGAAGTCATACAAGTTGGATATAGTTGGAAATTTGATTATCTTAATTCATTTGTTCAATAATGCTATTATTTTTGTAGGCTGAATGAAAATTTACGGTGGTTACTCATTTTTACAATGGACAAAGAAATAACAAACTTCCTTTGTTTCCTGCATCAATTTCCCAGTCTAACTTATTGTCAAAAAGATTACCGCATAGAATATGCTCAAGGTTTTGGTCTGTCGAGGGATAACAATAATGGAAGGCAGAAATGGTTCTTAGACTACAACAGTAATCTTTTTAAGGTTTGGATCAATCCATCATTGTAGATTTCAGATTTGTCACAATTACGAATTTGGGAGTCAATGAAGTAGACCGGAAGGATTGTTTTGAAATGTTCGTAGCACCTAGATGAAGTTTCTTTCATTGAATATAAGAGCATGAGAGCAAGGGAGAGAGAGAGAATGATCAATGGATTTTTGAGGTAGGTAATAACATGATGTCTAATTTGTGAGATTTTCTCACAAAGTAAGTTGAGAAGTCATGTCTAGACCATTGGACCATAGAGTTTTGGGTATTGGTAACTTTAGCTTGCATAATGAGGCACTATTGGCTAAATGACTGACATTCTTTCTTGAGGCTGACTCTCTTTGGCGTAGGATATTGTGAGTAAGTATGGTCCTTGTCCTTTTGAGTGAGATTTGGGTTGGAGTCGAAAGGCATTTATGGAGAAACATGGTATTATACCTTCTTCTCTCTTGTTGGTCCCAACTAAACTCATGAGATGCCTGAAAAGAAAGCTTAATAATATTGTAGAGAAGATCAATTGGATCCTCTGCTCCTGCAATGAAATGTATTTTAATTTTTATATCATCCAAATCCTACGTGAGACGGGCCTTCAGTTAAAATAGTAGTTTGAGCTTGGAGGGTGAAAACCGTTGCTCCTTATTTTAGTTTTAATTTTAGTATTGTTTTTCACATTACATTTCATCTGAATCTTGAGTGCTTGTTAAATGCAATTGTCACCTGTTCTTTTTTTACAGGATGCGCTACTTGCAATTAAAGGAGGTCAAATTCCTTCTGAACGCATGCCATCTTTTGAAGAAATGAAGGAAATATTAGGTTTCAACAGTTATTATGAAGAAGAGGAGAAGTATGCTGCTGCTGCTAGTCTTCCTTCGCCAGGAGGTATGGAGTTCTTTCACCCTTAACTGAATCTATTGTGCTTTACAAGGATTGAAGGATATAATACTTGGTTTTGACGATGAATTCAAAGGCTTGACCTTGAGCAGATAATTAATAATAGTTAACTCTTCATAGCTCTTTTTCAAATTGATGTTTATTAATTATCTATCCATGAAGGTATCTTATTGCGTATCTAAGATTCATCCAACTTCTTAAGGTAAAATTACATTTCCTTATCGAAAACGAAAAAGCCAGATTGCAACAACATGCCTTACCAGCTTTGTTTGACAGATTGTAAATGCGGGCTCATAGATTGTTTTTCCGGCTTTGTTAGTCCATTTGAGGGCCAATGTTAGTATGCATATCCAGTTCTGAGAAAGAAAAATTGCTTATGTTTTGTTACATAGTCATGTACTAAAGTAAAGATTTTCTGGTTCGAAATCCAATTTCTGTACTGACCTAAAATTTCATAGCAATTTAATAGTTCTACCCTATTTGATACAAAAATAAGGTTCTTTTCCAGTGAGCAGCAGGATAACATACGGTTGAAATGATTGAGAGTAGAAAGGCCAAGGTCGTCAAGGTAAAATTGTCAAAGTAACTATATCTGATTTATACTGTAACTTTGATGCAGATGGATCAAAACATCCCCCTTCTGACATCTCACCCCGGAGATTGAGAGTCAAAATAACTGGAACAGATGGACTTGAGAGACTTGATGCTAGGATTCCTGTAAGTGTTCACGAATATCACATTTTTGTCCTTTTGATTGTTTTTGGAATCAAAATGAGTTCACGTAGTATTTTAATCAAATGGTTCGATGCCTCACACACTTTCTGCCCAAGGTTAGTGATGCAGCCAATTGTGATCTTTGTGTTCCATAACCCTTGCATCTGTCATTGTTGTTATTTCAAGCTGCTGATTGGTATGGTAACCCTACTTGGCAGATAGAATTTTAATAGTTGAGTTTGTATAATGACATAAAGGTTTTTAAAAGTTTTAAACCCCACTTTTGTTTCTTTCATTAAGAATTTGCAGAATTATATGTTCTTAAGAAATGTAGTTAGGTTTGAATTATCTTAATGTCTTAGAAGTTGTAACTCTACCTCAGCCTTTCATTTTGTTTTCCAAACCCTTTCATTATACAATTTTATTTTAATGTCAAATATAAAGAATAAGACCATTTTGGTATTTTAATGTCGGAAACGATGCTTACATTTCCTCAATCTTCAAATCTGGTTGCATTATTCAATTTCAGTTCTCTCGAAAGTTGTATTGTTATGCCAGATTGTCTTTTAAGAAGTTCTGGTTTTCCCCTTTTTTCAGGCTGGATCCCTGGATACCCTAACCAACATAGTTCCAGGTACTTTAATAATTTTTTTTTAACGGTTAAAGTAGCTTAGATTATTAACATTAACACGTTCTTGGGTTGTAATAAAAAAAAAAATGCGATGTTTGGAGTACAGCGTTAGGAGGCATAAACATCAAAAAACTGATAGATGATGCTGCTGAGGAAGTAGGAGGAAAAGTGCTGCTGGATTTTACTGATACAACGGGTGACAGGATTCAGGTCTTCTTGGAGTAATTTCATTCAGTTTTTTGCAACTGCCATGAAAATCTAGGGATGAAGGTATTTCACTCCTTATATTTGCTCTAATTTGTATTTTCTTTAGCTGTCTTTGTTTGTTAATAAGCGACTAGTAAGCGCAAAGCGTATGAATCTCTTTCATATTCACGCATGTACATAGTTTTTATGATTATGATTGTAGTGAGCCTTTGAAATGCCCTTTTAGCCGCTAGCATATAATAGGTTACGACCAAAATATATGATATACTTGTTTTCATTGAGAAAGCTTGAACTTGTTCTTATTGAAATATGATATACTTGGACAATTCTATTGCAAGATCACGAACCATTTTCGTGCTATAACTCTGTTTGTCTTCTAGGATGCACCACAAATCCACACTTAAGGCAAGATGATAGAAATGACGACATCCTTTTAAAGCGAAAATTCCATCCTTTTAGAGCGAAAATTCCATCCTTTTAGAGCGAAAATTCCATCCTTTTAGAGCGAAAATTCCATCCTCTTAGAGCGAAAATTCCATGTTCATATCTAAAGTTTGAAATACTTGGAACAATGTTTGGACGGAGTCATTGAGCTATGATTTTGAGATTAAATATCCACCCTAACCTGAAAAATCATACATACAAGAGTATAACTCAATTCATTAAAACATTATATTTTAGACTATTAAGTTAGAAGCTCTATTCTTTTTATTTTATAACTTATAAAAAGAAAAAAAGAGTGACGCAAACTACAATTTAGAACCTATTTCTAAAAATTAAGAGATTAAAAACGTGATTTAACAAAAAAAAAAGAAAAAATAAAACATTTACAAAACATATAATATCCTTTCATCAGTATCCTACAAGATATGAAATAAGAATGAGGCGAACTTACACCATCGTATTTTATTAGTTAATTTATGTTCAATCAAATTTACAATCACAAGAAAGTGGAAGGAAATTGACAAGGAGGAGATTTGAACTCGTTGATACACAAAATTCAAACCAGGACTGAACCCACAAAGAATGAGTAACAGGAGATTTGGTAGAAAACAATGAAGACAGAGGGCCTTCATTCTGGGGAAAAGTACAGCTTCAGATGATAAAATCTTGGGTTGGATGCAGACGTTTGAATATTTATTGCTGTGTCCTACCTAATCTCTTATAACCTGATAAACAAGCAGAGGCTCTTCCACAACTCTAACAAGATGTCTGATGTCATCGGTAACCGCCGTACCGTGGCTGTTGTGGGGCATAACCTCCAGCGCCCATCATTGGGTTGTATACACCGGGCATGTTCGCTCGAGGTTGCTGCATTTGAATTCCTTGTTGCCCCATACCCATATTCATCCCCATGCCACCCATGGGTTGATTCATACCTCCATAGCCTCTCATTCCCATGCCCATACCTGTACCCGACATCGCATTTGGAGGAGGCCTTAGTACACCTTCACCGGCTCGGCCTATCCCAGAACCAGATCCCATAGCTTTACCCATGTTAATGGTAGATACCATTGGAGCTATACTAGGCTTCTCCATCCTCTTTTCCCTCCTACCGAGGGATTCAAAATCAACACCAATGTCCACCAATGGGTTTGCTTTAGCTGCACAAGGAGAACTAGTTCTTCAAAAAATGAGGAATCAAGATCTATTATGTTTTTCTAAACGTATGAAACAGCCCAGGACGTCCAAAAGAAAAAATCAACACAATCAAGTTAAGCTCATCGGTGTGTGCAAGTGATGTAATGAAATCAAGAGGGAAAACTCACGTCCAGATATGTTTAAATTGACAAGTCCTCTGCTTAATGTGTCAGACCATACTGTGGACTTGGTCTCAAACTTATTCTTCGAAGCTTGAGATGCCGTCGAAAGTGATCCGACTGGAGGAATTTGCTGGTAAGCCATGGCAGTATAGTTTCCTGCTTGAGGATTATAACTACCCATAACCTGTGGGTTAGATTTTACAACAGGAAATGAAGAAGCCACTGGAGCTACAGAACTGGAAGCTTGAAGTGCGACGTGAGAACTCGTGGGAACTGCAGAACCGTCCTGAGAGGATCCAAAATTGTTGGGCTGTATATTAGGTCCAGCATGAGGAGGAGCCATATATGAATTGACATGAGCTGGTGTTCCTCCCTGTGTTATGAACATCCCATTGCCAAACTCTCTCCCTGGTTCTGTTTGATTTTGAAAATTCATAGGAGCAATACTTCCATATTGCTGATAGTTCCCCAAGTTAGAATTTGGCTGTGCAGGCAAGCCAGAGACAGCTGAAAAATTTGGTTGTGCTGGTTGGTTTGATATTGTAAATGTGGGTTGTGAAACAACAGCTGGTGAAGTTTCAGGAGGAGGAAGGAGATCAGCCAGTACACCAATATCTTGATGTAGCAGCGACTCTTCACGAGGATGGTGCGAGTTCTGTTGAGGTTGAACAGGGATGTCCGGTGTAGAGTAAGATGCTGCAGAAACCGATTCCCCATGATGAAAATCTGCTTGATCTTGGACACCAGAGGAAGGAACGGCTTTAAAAGACGAATCACCAAATGGGTCTTTAAAAGTCTGCATGGCATAAGAAGGAATCCAATTTTACGAAGTAGCAAAACCACGGTACAACATGCTCTCGGCAATGCTGGGAATAAGATCGATCAGAAAGCATCAAGTCATGAGTATATGAAAGCGAGAAAATTGCCTGATTTTGAGTATAGGAACCCTCTGCAGAGCTTTTCCGAACACAACTCTTGGAGTCTGTAGTTGATGTTACTGGCTCAACAGGCACTAAGGCCAAGGAGTCGAATAAATTCGTCTCCGAACTGCTCGAGGCCGTCGGAGCAGCTGAAATAGGAAAAAAAAAAAAAAAAAGAGAGGAGATGAGATAATAAGTGCAAGTCTTCTTATGCCCACTTACACAAAGCACACATTACTAGAGGAACCAAAACCATACAGTCCTACCATGAGAAAAACATACAAACCAAAGACTAGCATAATTTTCATTCCAAAAATCCCCAAGATAAACAAGTATCTCCTTTTGGTATTTTACTGCTAACGACACGGAAATGTCAAAGGAACTATCCTACTACAGGAAGTACCGAACGATTCATTAGAATCGATTAAAAAAAAACGGAACACATAGAACGGGAGGTAGGACCCGACCATCATTCCCTACCCAGACAGCTAAGAAGCTTACACATGGACTTTCAGCACTGATAAAAAGGAACATAAATTCTGTCTTTTGTCACACACTTGACCCGACCGTCATTCCCTCTCGAATTGTCTGGGAGAGTTTGTATTGCTTAGGGTTTGTTCTTTCTCAATATATCAGTACAAAGTAGGTGCAACATAGAAAACCTAGTGCTTCCCATACCTCGAACGGAACCCCGGGGGTCAAATTCATCAGGACGATCAAATCCCTGGGTAGGCGGGGATGTAGAGGTTCCATGACTAGTTGGCTGGCTCGGAGTACTGGATGTCGGTGGAGGAAAAGCTCTTGGAGCTGTAGTTGATGGAGCTTCTACATCTCTGTTTACAGATACAATATATCAATTGAATGAATGGTGAAGAAGATGATAAGAAAAAGTGACATCAAATCTTTGGTACAAAATTGGCACCTTTGACTATGCACAGAACTTCCAGATTCATTCATAGCTTCTTCATAACTAGGCGGGAAACTAAGATTCTGTTCCGAAAATTTACGTTCAAGCTTCCTATGAAAAATTCAAGTTTTGTAATGCAACATATTGCTCCTTTTAGGATAAAAGAGATACCCCAAACAATAACACTAAACTGCTTCCTCATCAGAGAAATATAAAATAAACAACAAAATTAAATGATCGAAAACTAACCTTCCAACCGGAGATGGCTCGTGTGCTCTGGCACGATTGTTGCTGCAAGCAACAGGAGAAGCAAGGAAATGGAAAAACTATAATGGAATTCACTAATGTAATAGTTATCTAGCATCAACATTTACTATCTAGGTGCCTACCGAGAAGAAACGTGACTATCGTCATCATATGTACGTTCTCCATCTCTGTCAAAGCTCCTGCTCCTTGAACCATACTGATGATCATCAATGCTTCGACTTCTTCCACGATAATCATCGTCCTTATAACCAGCTCTGTTATAGCGTCCTTCATAACCACGACTATATGAATCCTCATTTCTGCCAGAACGATCATCTCTGAAACCATAGTCCCTTTCCCTCCCAAAAGAATCAACATTTTTGTCTCCATCGTAGCTTCCATATTGTCCTTCATAGCGCTCGTCATATCCTCCTGTTCTTGATCTATACATACGGCTCATAGATGACGGGGTGCGAAACCTGTGTGATATCGTGATATTCATAAATACCGTAAAAGCTGAAAGAATTGACAAAAATAACCAAACATGGAGAGCAGACTCACTTGTACCTATTGGCAGCAGCCTTCTGTCTGACCTCAACGATCCTTTCTTTATCATTTACAAGGGCAACAAGATTTAGAGATTTCTTTCTAACATTGTTACCCTGATCCCTCGCACTCGAATCGATGTATTGAAATTCCGATAAGGTCTGTCATCCAAAAGATGGTCGATTTTTTCAAGAAAATCATAGAGCTAGAATAGAAATAGCAGTCCTAGTGAATCGAGTACGAATAATGTACCGATATCTGATATGCATGTTCTCTGATGTCGTCTATGACTCGCTCTGACCCATGACCCACCAAGTACTCCAAAACAGTCAACCCCTGAGAAAGATACAAGTTCGGGTAGGAATAAAACGAAAAAACGAAAAAACGAAAATGGAAAGGTTGAAAGAAAACGGGAAAAACAACTAAGATCTTCTCCGTTGAAAGACCCCTACATGGATAATACACATTCCAGTTCAACGAGCCAAATTCTAATTGTTTTGTTCTATAGCAAACTACGGAGTAATTTTTTCGTCTCCAAATTGTTTGAGGCCTACGCCTTCTTGAATCCATATTTCGGACCTTAGCTCGATGTTACAATAAGAAAAAGGGAAAAACTACTAACCTTGTAGACATGCCTCCAATTCTTGCCCGTATCATTAATCCGCTTCCAGATTATTCCCATGATCAATTGATATTCATGACTGCATGAACATTTGGAATAAGTTCTCCCCTGGTGTAGAATATTCAATCTAAAACCATCCACAAAAGCAAGCCTATGCTTACTGATTTCTAGTTGCCTCTGCTATATCTGCAAGAAGGGATCCATGAGGCCCCCAAGGCTCATTGCTAGTGGCATCCAAAACCTGGAAAAGAGACCTAAGGGCTATCATTGTGGCCATGAGTTTCAAATGAACTTAAACACTTTTCTTTTTTTCATACCTTCTGCTCTATTTTAGGAATTTTGAGCACGGTCTTATTGACCTCTCGCTTTCTGCAATAAAATAAGAGGTACCCTATTACGAAAACGTAACGCATAACGTTATGTTTACGAGATCAATGGATAAAAATGAATTTTGATGTGACGAGACAACTAAGAATATAGCTTACATGTCTCTAACAGTTTGATCAAAGACCTTCTTCATCCTAGCAAATTACAGCAACAACCAGATGCACCCCTAGGATATTACACACATACAAAAGGATCTCAATATTAAATATACAAAATGTAAAAGTTCAAACTTCAGAAGATATATAGCAATAAGAACACGATGATCGTTAGTCTACGTATCGGGTGGAAGTGGCTACGTAGTTAAGTTTGTTTTTCTTTTTTCGAAGAAAACTCATCTTATATGGTAGCTCTAGCCAGTTGAATCTAAGAAACGCCAAACTCCAAGTTCACAAATGCTAAAACTCCCGAATCAAGTTGATTTCATTCTAAATGATGGCAACTCTTGGGAATTTGATCTAACAACCTTATTGCAGAATAAGATCTTTAGATCTAGATATATCCAGGAACCTCAAAACAATAAGGAATCACCCCGAGCGAAAGTAAGATTCAGATTACCTTGTTGATCAAATATCTCAAGGCAAGAACACTTGTTTTAGATTCAAATTACTCCACAAGCAAGATTGATCAAGTTAAGCTTGAATGATTCTAAGCATACAACCAAAACTACANTCATAGAGCTAGAATAGAAATAGCAGTCCTAGTGAATCGAGTACGAATAATGTACCGATATCTGATATGCATGTTCTCTGATGTCGTCTATGACTCGCTCTGACCCATGACCCACCAAGTACTCCAAAACAGTCAACCCCTGAGAAAGATACAAGTTCGGGTAGGAATAAAACGAAAAAACGAAAAAACGAAAATGGAAAGGTTGAAAGAAAACGGGAAAAACAACTAAGATCTTCTCCGTTGAAAGACCCCTACATGGATAATACACATTCCAGTTCAACGAGCCAAATTCTAATTGTTTTGTTCTATAGCAAACTACGGAGTAATTTTTTCGTCTCCAAATTGTTTGAGGCCTACGCCTTCTTGAATCCATATTTCGGACCTTAGCTCGATGTTACAATAAGAAAAAGGGAAAAACTACTAACCTTGTAGACATGCCTCCAATTCTTGCCCGTATCATTAATCCGCTTCCAGATTATTCCCATGATCAATTGATATTCATGACTGCATGAACATTTGGAATAAGTTCTCCCCTGGTGTAGAATATTCAATCTAAAACCATCCACAAAAGCAAGCCTATGCTTACTGATTTCTAGTTGCCTCTGCTATATCTGCAAGAAGGGATCCATGAGGCCCCCAAGGCTCATTGCTAGTGGCATCCAAAACCTGGAAAAGAGACCTAAGGGCTATCATTGTGGCCATGAGTTTCAAATGAACTTAAACACTTTTCTTTTTTTCATACCTTCTGCTCTATTTTAGGAATTTTGAGCACGGTCTTATTGACCTCTCGCTTTCTGCAATAAAATAAGAGGTACCCTATTACGAAAACGTAACGCATAACGTTATGTTTACGAGATCAATGGATAAAAATGAATTTTGATGTGACGAGACAACTAAGAATATAGCTTACATGTCTCTAACAGTTTGATCAAAGACCTTCTTCATCCTAGCAAATTACAGCAACAACCAGATGCACCCCTAGGATATTACACACATACAAAAGGATCTCAATATTAAATATACAAAATGTAAAAGTTCAAACTTCAGAAGATATATAGCAATAAGAACACGATGATCGTTAGTCTACGTATCGGGTGGAAGTGGCTACGTAGTTAAGTTTGTTTTTCTTTTTTCGAAGAAAACTCATCTTATATGGTAGCTCTAGCCAGTTGAATCTAAGAAACGCCAAACTCCAAGTTCACAAATGCTAAAACTCCCGAATCAAGTTGATTTCATTCTAAATGATGGCAACTCTTGGGAATTTGATCTAACAACCTTATTGCAGAATAAGATCTTTAGATCTAGATATATCCAGGAACCTCAAAACAATAAGGAATCACCCCGAGCGAAAGTAAGATTCAGATTACCTTGTTGATCAAATATCTCAAGGCAAGAACACTTGTTTTAGATTCAAATTACTCCACAAGCAAGATTGATCAAGTTAAGCTTGAATGATTCTAAGCATACAACCAAAACTACATAGAATTGTAAAGAAACTTAGCCCTTCGCTAAAAGGAAGCACAATTGTGAGAGTCCCACATTGGTTGGAGAGGAGAACGAAACACCCTTATAAAGGGTGTGGAAACCTTCCCCTAGCAGACGCGTTTTAAAGCCTTGAGGGGAAGCCCGAAGGGAAAGCCCAAAGAGGACAATGTCTGCTAGCAGTAGGCCTGGGTCGTTACACAAATCCTCTTTTTACTACATTTTCTAAGTCTACTTTCCAAAGACAACATACATGACTTTATCCAGCCTCGAAATCAAACCATTCACCTTCCATGGGCATTTCAAGAGACTTTATGACCATAGTTAGCCACTATGTAAATGTAACCTTAAAGTAAATAAAACGTCTTAAAATACATTAATATAACACTATAACCCCATATTATCATCCGCCCAAAATTTGTAATCATCCCAAAATAAGTGAAGCTTCATTCTTCCTTAATGTGGCAAGAATTGTAACTTGAGTTTATCTCGTGACAACTTGAATAACATTTTCTTTAGAAGTTCATATGGCACGATTTAGATGTCTACAGCCCGTCTAACTAGATAAGACTCTCCACCTTCTTAAACGACAAACAGTTCCTCACGATTCGAAAAAATTGGGATATTGTTCCATTAAATCCAATTTTTAACATGTTATGGACCTAAGTTACTCCATCCTGCATTTGCTCATGCCCTGATATTAACAAATAATGTCATAAACAGCAATGTAAAGGATTTATACAGCAACAGGATCANCTCCAATTCTTGCCCGTATCATTAATCCGCTTCCAGATTATTCCCATGATCAATTGATATTCATGACTGCATGAACATTTGGAATAAGTTCTCCCCTGGTGTAGAATATTCAATCTAAAACCATCCACAAAAGCAAGCCTATGCTTACTGATTTCTAGTTGCCTCTGCTATATCTGCAAGAAGGGATCCATGAGGCCCCCAAGGCTCATTGCTAGTGGCATCCAAAACCTGGAAAAGAGACCTAAGGGCTATCATTGTGGCCATGAGTTTCAAATGAACTTAAACACTTTTCTTTTTTTCATACCTTCTGCTCTATTTTAGGAATTTTGAGCACGGTCTTATTGACCTCTCGCTTTCTGCAATAAAATAAGAGGTACCCTATTACGAAAACGTAACGCATAACGTTATGTTTACGAGATCAATGGATAAAAATGAATTTTGATGTGACGAGACAACTAAGAATATAGCTTACATGTCTCTAACAGTTTGATNCAATGAAAAACTAAAACCGATCAAAATAAAATTCTCCTCTTGAGAAAATCCTATTGCAAACTCTACAATATCAAAGGAAAACATAAGGGGGTGATCGATATTTTTCGGCATTGTTGCGGAACGTACAAATTCCATGATTTCAACCCAAATTTCGAACAAATATAGCCTATTGAATCAAATTTGGAAGGAATCTTAGGAGACTAAGAACACAAAAGAGGTAGCAGAATCAAGTGTTCTAGCAGCTACCCAGAAATGGGAGCACAAAAATCAGGCATAACAAGGGCGAATTTGATCGGATTCACAACCCAACAACTACAAACCAAAGAACAAACGAAAGAAAATGGTAGCCATTGAGAATCAAACAAGAGCGCACCTGATTGAATGAACTCCGATTAGCGGGGTTGAAACCGGTAGCCCGATCTGACGATCACGATTAGACGAAGAACATGATTCTGGAGTTTGTTTGATGCCGGGAAGAATTGAATGATGTCGCCGGTAATCGAAGAGGAAGAAGGAGAGGGGCTTCTCTCTCTTCCTCTCTTGAAATTTGAGAACTCGGCGGAAATGGGAGAGATTACGAGAACGATAGCGCAGGTAGCCCAGCTGCGCGCAGGCAGGTAGGTAATAAGCAAAACCCAAATGGGTTCCAAAATTTAAGCATACTTATTTCATTGTAATCATGTATTAAATTTCTTGATTTTGCATGTTACGTTCATAATCATCTCATTTTTCTTTCTCCAAAATCATCTCCTTCACATCTTTAAATTTGATTGTGTTCGATAAAGTGTTCGTAATTTTATTTATGATCGATATAGTAAAACATTAGACATGGTCTGTTTGTCATTCAAGCTGCATTAATATGGTCGGGTTAGAAATAACATTTTTTTCGTTTTTGATGTACGATTGTACAACACTTGTTCTAACTTGGTGAATAAATCAATCATGTGAAAATCGAATTTTGCGAACAATTTAACGTATGATCGAGGCTCAATGTTTGTCATAAAATGTTTTATAAAACGTGAGTGAGAAAATGAGTTGAAAACAATTTGAAAGAAAGAAATGTTATAGGCTAAAAGCGAATAAGCTGCATCCATAGATTTTATAACATATAACTCGGGTAGGAAGAATTAACAATTAGTCACGTCCTTGTTAATGTATTTTAGGAGCATTTTTAGTGCTGACGGATGTAGACATGATTTTGGTAAATGACAAAGATATTAAAGATCTAACTACGTATAAAATCAAGAAAAATGAGTTTGGTTATATTTATTTCTTGTCGAAATAAAGGTTAAACAAAAAATGACGAGGATGTTTAGTTCTAAACACATCAAAGTTAAACCTTTAATTAAAATTTGCTCACTTAATTTCTATATACATTTTATAAATTATCTTAGAGATAGATAAAATATATTTTAAGAAGGGTTGAATAAAAAAATTATGAAATTAAAAAAAATGATATATATATTTTAAAATTAACAATAAATTCGATGAGTTTGATTCATGAAAGGGAACTAATAAGTCAACTAACTCTTAAATTTAAAAAAAAAAAAAAAAATCATTTATTTAAACTATACCTAACCTAAACGGTACGAGTTGAATTGGGTTGATCGAGTTTTTCGAGTTTGAACACTCGTAAAAGTCCGAACATAGAAGTCTTTGATGAAGGCCCATCAAGCTTCATAGGCCCAATATGCACAAAAACCATATGGTTCTAGTTATCTCACATGTTAATCGAGTTATCGTTAATGGTTCGATCTTCGATTTACAGCTAATTAATAACTTGTCGAGTTAAAGCTAAATTTCATGTATGTTTTTATTTTTTTATTTTTTTTATTTGTTACTTTGAAAAATTAAATTTAAAATGAAAAGGTATAAATAAAATATATAATGTTTTTTTATTGACAATGAGAAAAAAGGGCTCACCTGCTACAAAGAAATTGGGCAGGGAAAAAAAGTCATGAAAGGTCAAATGTCCAAAATGCCCTATTATTAATATTGACTCTTTTTTTTTTCTTTTTATTTAAATAATTGTAAGAATAAATATTGAGAAGAAAAAGACATTTGAGAAAAAAAATAAATAAATAAAGAAGAGTACAAGTTAAGTTTTTTTTTTTTTTTTTTTTAATATTCAAAATTAAATTTGATAATTTTGATTTCTCAAATCCTTTTGATAGCTATTTTATTTTTCAAAAAGATTGAATTGATTAATAATAATTGATATGGTTGTTCAAAAAATTTCATCATGTGAACGAAGGGTAGTTGAGTAATTATTATATTTAGGTATTTTGAAATATATTATTGTAAGATTTAGTGAACAACCACAATCATTATAATTCAATTCATAATTCAAACTCTTCCTATTATTTCCAAATTTCGTATATAGACTATAAAGATTGGATGAGTTAATTTTTTTTTTAGATTTAATTGAATTTTTGAAAAATCGAGAATTCAGGTCGGTTCGGGGTTGACATTGTTTTGTTTGGGTCAACTCAACCAACCAAAAAATTACCCAATACAACACTACCTTACTTTTAAGATTATTATAAAAATTAAGAATATTTGATGCTGATAACACAGATGTTAGATGTTAGTGATGGGCTGGTGACTTGTAAATGTTTGATATTTGATATTTATAGTATTTTAGTTATTTTAGTTATTTATAGTATGGCTTTTAAATAATTACTAAAGCCAATAAAAAAAAATAGAGGGTTGAGTTGAGAACTTCCAGTTGTTGGAGCCACCTACCCAACCAACCCAACTAACCCAATCAACCCGAAATTTTGGTTGGTTCAAAAGATTTTTCAAACTCAATCCAACCCGTGTATACCCCTAAATAAAAAAAAGAAAAATTAAGATTAAAAATAATTACAAACTAACAGTATAATCTTTAAAACCCTAATATCATTAAATCAATCTAAATATAATCACAGATACTATACACTAAAAAAACAACAAAACCTAAAGAGACAGTTACAAATACAGTTCTTGTTTAAATTCTATAATATATATATATATATATATATATATATATATATAGTCGAAATTCAGATGAGTTATATTTAGATTGATGAATTTATCTTTGATTGAACTGCTTGAGTCCATAGATAGCGAAGATTGACTTTTCAAAGCGAATAATTGAAGTATTACGAGACGAGTTGATCCAGCTGTTAGTGTTACCTACCCCATCAAACATGTGTTCTTATCAAAATGAATTTGTCCAATGTTAAATGTCTTAGTACATTTTTGTGCTTTTATTATTTAATGCATTTCAATTTTTTTCAATGGAAAATTTTTATTTCACTTTTTCTTCTTTGCTTCTTATCTCTTCCTTGCTTATATTTATATAAAATTTTGTTGATTTTTCTTCGATTCACGTGTCTAGGTCGAATCATTTACGGTATGATAAGTTTTAAGTCTTAATATCATTTAATTTTAGTCGTTGAAAGTTGGTGGCTAAAATAAAGGTAGAATTGTTTTGAACCTTTCAACTCAATTATATCGAGATGGTATTTAATGAGTATGATTATGGTTATTCAATGATTTTTTTAGCTAATACGTGCAATAAGGTTCGACTTCTGGAATTGATACATTTATTAGATAAAAGTTTGATGCGGGCTATGTCCATTGCTCTAATGATTCATGATAACTCAGTGGATTCAACGACCATTATGTCGGTGGCGCATCATACAAATTTCTGACCTTTCAACTTTCGATGGTAGAATAGTGGCATACTATGGTAGTGACGGGTCATGGAGAATTAGGGTTCAATTCTGGAGAGGAAGACTGAGAAATGGGTATTACATCCAAGGAAGGCAACAGATGCGCAAATTACCCAGTCCTGACACGCAAAGGTAGTGACAATAAATAACAATATCAAGCTCTTCGAGTCTGGTAATTAGAATGAGTACAATCTAAATCCCTTAACGAGAATTAATTGGAGGGTAAGTTTGGTGCCAACAGAAGTAATTCAAGCTTAAATAGAGTATATTTAAGTTGTTGCAATTAAAAAGCTCGTAGTTGGACCTTGAGTTGGGTCGATCGATTTGTCTATGGTGAGCACTGGTTGGCTCGTCTCTTCTGCCAACGATGTGCTCCTAGCCTTAACTAGACGGGTCATACCTCGGACACTGTTACTTTGAAGAAAGTAAATATTCATAAATTTAATCGATTTAAACATATTTCTTCTCGTAAGAAGTTAGAGGTTATCAAATCAACTCATATATCCACAAACCGAACTAAACTTGAGAAACACTCGTACCATGTGTAATAAAACATAAATCTAACCTTTTTTTTCAAAATATTTCTAAAAAAATTATCTTAGANAAAAAAAAAAAAAAAAAAAAAAAAAAAAAAAAAACGTGAAATTATTCCTAGAGATGACTTTGAATACACTCCATCTCCATGCTCATTCATTAAGATTAGACATGAAAAGAATAATAGAAAAAGGGGAAAATACATTAAAGGCTTCAAAATATTAATAATTTTTTTTGGTGCATCAATTATTAAGTACGACTAAAAACATCTATTTTATCGGCTGGAGAAGCCGAAGTCTCATAAATGGGGTTGGAGATATAATTATATTCCTGTCTCCGTCTTCTCCGCCTCGTTTAATATAAATATATTTTCAACACATACATATTAAAGAATTTAAATAAAAAAATAAATTATTTAATTTTGATACTCTGATTATAATATTTAATTTAAAATTTATGTTATAAATTTATTTTAATAGTTAAAATATTAAAATTTAAACTTTTAAAAACTACACAACATTATTTATATATATTTGCTTATTAAATATATTGATTTATTAAAAAATTAATAAAAATTATATTGAAAAATAAAAACTTTAAAATATCTATTTTTTTATTTAAAAATAATACAAGAAAAAAAAAATTACTCTCCATTCCTCCAAAAATAAATGGAACGTTTTGTTGAGATAAGAAATGAAATAGGTGGCAGAGATGAGGACGGAAAAGATTTCTCCATCTGGATTCCGCCTCTTGGACACCTCTAGATACTAAACCGAGCGAGTGTTGAAAAAAGTAGAAGGAAATTGATCCCACATTCCACTCAATCTCTCACACACACCTTACTTGCTTCACATCTCACTCCAATTCCAAGCAACAAACCAACCAAACATTTTTAAGACAACTCAGATGCTTCCAACCATAAACATTAAAGCTGTCTCCCACCTATGTCTCCACTTCACTCGATAAAAAAAATATTAAGATGGTCGATCAATTTTAAATTTCTCTCTTATACATTCAACGGTAGAAACTCATCTGACATATTAGTTCGTGTGAATGAGAAAATTATTTGAAGTTTTGTATTGGGTTGAAATAAATGCGAGTACTGTATGATCGTTGAAATCGTTATCTAGCAGGATTTAAGAAGATTCGTGAATGAGAATTGGAGGCTTAAAAGAAGTGCAAATAAATAACCGAAAGTGAACAAAATCACAAATCTTAGCCAATGCATACTTGATCTATTCACAAATAGATATGAATTAAAACAAATAACAAAAGGCTTCACTACTCAAATCACAAAACAATAATCATCTTCTGCAACATCCAAGCCCTGCCATTGATGCAAGCTCAACCCTTGAGGCCACTTTCCCGGAAGAACACAGTAATAAGATGATATGGAAGATGGCAACGAGAGAAGAAGATGCAATCTGGTCCAAAATGTTTGGATAATGCTCTGTTTTTGCAAAAGGACCCTTATTATTCAATGGGCTGAATTCACCACCACTAACTGTTTCACTAATGAAGCCTTCATTTATTCCACTTTTGAAAATAAAACCTGCGGATATGTGAAGAACTCATTAGAAATTTGATGGGGGGAATGAAAATTAATGAGTAGGGAAGCTTGATTTACTTACAAGATTGGTGTCGAACTTTTTTAGAACTTAATAGTGGGTAGGTGGGGGCGGAGATGCGTAAATGTAAACCGGGGGAAGGGCTTTCTCGGGTGGTGGGGGAGATTTGTAGTAGTATGGGGGAGGAGGAGAAGGTGAAGGAGGGGGAGGAGATTGGTAGTAGTATGGTGGAGGAGGTGATGGAGACGGTGGTGGTGGGGACTTGTAGTAGTATGGAGGAGGAGGCGATGGGGATGGTGGTGGTGGTGACTTGTAGTAGTATGGTGGAGGAGGTGATGGGGATGGTGGTGGTGGAGACTTGTAGTAGTATGGAGGAGGAGGCGATGGAGATGGTGGTGGTGGAGACTTGTAGTAGTACGGTGGAGGAGGCGACGGTGATGGTGGGGGAGGAGACTTGTAGTAGTATGGTGGTGGGGGAGATGGAGAAGGTGGTGGTGGAGACTTGTAGTAGTATGGTGGAGGAGGAGAGTAGACTGGAGGTGGAGGAGATTTGTAGTAGTATGGCGGGGGAGGAGAGTATACTGGAGGTGGAGGTGACTTGTAGTAATACGGTGGGGGAGGAGAGTAGACTGGAGGTGGAGGAGACTTGTAGTAGTATGGTGGGGGAGGAGAGTAGACTGGAGGTGGTGGTGACTTGTAGTAGTATGGTGGTGGAGGAGAGTACACTGGAGGTGGTGGTGACTTGTAGTAGTATGGTGGTGGAGGAGAGTACACCGGTGGAGGAGGTGACTTGTAGTAGTATGGTGGAGGAGGAGAGTACACCGGAGGAGGAGGTGACTTGTAGTAGTACGGTGGAGGAGGAGAGTACACCGGAGGAGGAGGTGACTTGTAGTAGTACGGTGGTGGAGGAGAGTAGACTGGAGGAGGAGGTGACTTGTAGTAGTACGGTGGGGGAGGAGAGTACACTGGAGGAGGAGGTGACTTGTAGTAGTATGGTGGTGGAGGAGAGTACACCGGAGGAGGAGGTGACTTGTAGTAGTATGGTGGAGGAGGAGAGTACACCGGAGGAGGAGGTGACTTGTAGTAGTACGGTGGAGGAGGAGAGTACACCGGAGGAGGAGGTGACTTGTAGTAGTACGGTGGTGGAGGAGAGTAGACTGGAGGAGGAGGTGACTTGTAGTAGTACGGTGGGGGAGGAGAGTACACTGGAGGAGGAGGTGACTTGTAGTAGTATGGTGGTGGAGGAGAGTACACCGGTGGTGGAGGTGACTTGTAGTAGTATGGCGGGGGAGGAGAGTACACTGGTGGTGGAGGTGACTTGTAGTAGTACGGCGGGGGAGGAGAGTAGACTGGAGGAGGAGGTGACTTGTAGTAGTATGGTGGAGGAGGAGAGTACACCGGAGGAGGAGGTGACTTGTAGTAGTACGGTGGAGGAGGAGAGTACACCGGAGGAGGAGGTGACTTGTAGTAGTACGGTGGTGGAGGAGAGTAGACTGGAGGAGGAGGTGACTTGTAGTAGTACGGCGGGGGAGGAGAGTAGACTGGAGGAGGAGGTGACTTGTAGTAGTATGGTGGTGGAGGAGAGTACACCGGTGGTGGAGGAGACTTGTAGTAGTATGGCGGGGGAGGTGAATACACCGGTGGTGGAGGTGACTTGTAGTAGTATGGTGGTGGAGGAGAGTACACCGGTGGTGGGGGAGACTTGTAGTAGTATGGTGGGGGAGGTGAGTACACCGGAGGTGGAGGTGACTTGTAGTAGTATGGTGGGGGAGGAGAGTACACCGGTGGAGGAGGTGACTTGTAGTAGTACGGTGGAGGAGGAGAGTATACTGGAGGTGGTGGTGACTTGTAATAGTACACCGGTGAAGGTGGAGGAGGAGATTTGTAGTAGTAGGTAGGTGATGGAGGAGGTGGGGACTTGTAGTAGTAAGTCGGGGACGGGGGAGGTGGGGACTTATAGTAGTAAGTTGGAGACGGAGGAGGTGGAGACTTGTAGTAGTAAACAGGGGTAGGAGGAGGTGGAGACTTGTAGACGTAAGGTGGGTGGTAAGGCTTAGGCTTAGAACACTCCTTGTAAGGCTTCTTTGGAGCATAAGCAAAAGGCTTAGCGTACAACACAACCTCGTTCTTAGTCTTGGACTTGACTCTCAACTTAGCTCCGACCTTGCCCCAGTGAAGGTTGGTCGGGATGTTGCACGACGAGCCCTTGGGCGGTGCGTAGAGCTTAGCCGTGCAAGCCTTGCCTCCATATTTAGCATAGTGAAAGCCCTTGACTTTAATGCTATATTTGCCATTGCTCTTGGTCTTTCCATAGGCCACAACCTCTTTGTTTCCTGCCTTGCAGCTCACTTCAACAATAGCTCCTACAAAAAAAAAAAAAAAAGGTTATAAATTAGAAAACGACATCGTTTTAGCTTTTTACTGCAGGGCACAATTATTCTAGTCTAGAAACTCCTGACCTATTAAGTTAATTTGTTTGGATACCCAAAATTAAAAAATATTATTAAAAATGACTATTTTGGGTTCTTGATGTATAATAATTGAGGCAATGATAGCAACCACATGGACAACGGTGGTACTACTTTATTCTATGATGGTGGAAGGGCAAATTAGTAAATGTGTCGTTTAAATAATTAAAAAAAAATGCATTATCCAATTAATGTTTGGAAAAACATCATATGAAAAATGTTTTTTTTTTTTTGGGTATTGTAATTTGACTATGACATTCTGACTTGTATTTTAGGTAACCAAATTAAGAATCACAGTCGTAGTCATGAGGCTGACATTAAAGACAAAAGATGGAAAATAGAAATTAAAGATTGGGTTTAAAGAAAATAATCAGAATTTTAAAGAGGGAAATTTTAATTTGAAAAATTACCTTTAAGGTGCTTCTTGTTGTGTGATTTTTCGGGGTATGCCCAGTCGTAGCATCGGATGCAGTAGACTTTTCCGACCACCTTGAAAATTAGGTGGCGGTGGTGGTGGGGTGGGTAGTATGGAGGAGTGTAGGGTTTTGGTGGAGGAGAGTAGTAGACTGGTGGGGGTGGAGATTTGTAGTAATAGACGGGTGGTGGTGAGTAAGTTGGTGGTGGTGGAGATTTGTAGTAGTACGGTGGTGGAGGAGAGTAGACTGGAGGAGGAGGTGACTTGTAGTAGTACGGTGGGGGAGGAGAGTACACAGGTGGAGGAGGTGATTTGTAGTAGTATGGTGGGGGAGGAGAGTACACCGGAGGAGGTGGTGACTTGTAGTAGTATGGTGGGGGAGGAGAGTACACCGGAGGAGGAGGTGACTTGTAGTAGTATGGTGGTGGAGGAGAGTACACAGGTGGAGGAGGTGACTTGTAGTAGTACGGTGGTGGAGGAGAGTACACCGGAGGAGGAGGTGACTTGTAGTAGTATGGTGGAGGAGGAGACGGTGATGGTGGTGGGGGAGATTTGTAGTAGTATGGAGGAGGAGGAGAAGGTGATGGTGGTGGTGGGGACTTGTAGTAGTATGGAGGAGGAGGAGAAGGTGATGGTGGTGGTGGGGACTTGTAGTAGTATGGTGGAGGAGGAGATGGAGATGGTGGTGGTGGGGACTTGTAGTAGTATGGTGGAGGAGGAGACGGTGATGGTGGTGGAGGGGACTTGTAGTAGTACGGTGGTGGCGGGGATGGAGATGGTGGTGGAGGAGACTTGTAGTAGTACGGGGGAGGAGGTGATGGTGATGGTGGTGGTGGGGATTTGTAGTAATATGGTGGAGGAGGCGACGGTGATGGTGGTGGCGGTGATTTATAGTAGTATGGTGGAGGTGGTGAAGGCGATGGTGGTGGTGGGGATTTGTAGTAGTACGGTGGAGGCGGTGAAGGCGATGGTGGTGGTGGGGATTTGTAGTAGTACGGGGGAGGAGGGGACGGAGATGGTGGTGGGGGAGATTTGTAGTAGTACGGGGGAGGAGGAGAAGGAGATGGTGGAGGTGGAGACTTGTAATAGTACGGAGGTGGTGGAGATGGAGAAGGTGGTGGAGGAGACTTGTACTCATACACCGGAGACGGTGGTGGAGGAGACTTATACTCGGGAGCAGGCGAGTAAGGAGGAGGAGGAGAGTCATAGACAGGAGGAGGGGGAGAATAAGTCGTAGGCGGCGGCGGCGACTTGTACTCATAAGGAGGCGGTGGGGGAGAAGCGTAGACGTAAGCATTTCCGGCAACCAATCCTACATTGCCTGAAAGAAGAAGGACAGCCAATGCCATGGCAAATTGTGGCCAGAGACGACCCCAAGAGGGGTCGCCACGGTGGGTCTTCATCGGCGGCTAAAAGAAACAGCCCTCTCTCCGCCCAAATTTCTCAGAAAAGTGAAGATGAGAGAGAGAAAGAGAGAGAGAAACCCGGTGGTTTCCGTCGTGATTGTGTTAGAATTGCATGAAACTGTAATATATTTATAATCACATCTAAGCCCCCAATTCCAAGCAGTTTCCCATTTGATTAATTCTCCAAATTAATTTTTAATTTCTGCAAGCTGGCGTTCTTCATTTTTTAAAAAATTTAATTCCCTTATCTTATTTAAATTAATTCATCATTTTAATTTTAATCTATCTCTTCCCCAATAGCTTGCTTAGTTGGGCCATTTGGAGCCAGTCTCCAGCAACTACTTCAATTAAATAATTTAAATTCCCAATCATTTCCTCTCCTAATTTCTTTCCTTTTTTTTGTTTTTTTTTTAATTTTCATAAATTAAAAATTCTTTTAATTTCGGTAATTATATATTATTTATTTAATTAATGGGTGTGTGTAGTGAGTAAAAAAAGTGGGTGAAAATAAAAGGCATCACGAGGCGATTAGTTAAGAGATTTGAACAAGACTTTTCCAAAGGGAAATGCGGAAAAAGAGGGGTTGTATTGATGAGCGGCGGCGATTCCACGGTGGGACAATACGTGGCATAATCCAACACGTTGGATCAAATCTCTTTATTTATATATATACCGCAAATGCATTATTTTTTTTGTTGAATATAATTCTTTTTAATTTTAACCCAAAAAATAAAAAGGAAAAAAGAAAAAAGAATTTGGAATTTTGCAGGCAGCCATTATCTAGGCTTGTATACACCCTCCAAATAATAATAATAATTAAAATCAATTATATTAATTAATAATAAGTTAATAAATAAATAATAAAAGGGGTTGTATTAATTTTAATGCAATGGTTAAAAAAAAAATAGAAAAAGTAAAATAAATAATGTGGTAACTTTGAAGTAAATTCCAATTCATGAAAAGAATAACTTAGACCAACACTTTTGCCCCCACAATTTTTATGGACCACTCCCTAAACTTTAACCAAATTTAGTACTGGTTCAATTTTTAGTGTTTTAATTTCTTCATTTTAGAATTTATATTAATTGTTTTTATAAATAATTAATTATTTTCAAATTTTTGTTTATGTGTTTATCTACTTTTAAAATGTTCATTTTAGTCTATATTATTATTTTTGGATCGATATTTAAGAACTATCCTTTATTTATTTACTGGGTTTCTATTATATAAATTTTTTTTACAAATAGAGCTGAATAATAATACAGAGACACAAAAAAGAACAAAAATTGAAAGTATATGAATTAAAATAAATAGTTTAAGAAAATTAAAATCGAATCCGAAAGAACAAGGATCGGAATTTTAAAATTAATTATTTGAATTATTTTTAATTTTGGATGGGGCGGAAGTGGTTCACAAATAATAGAGATTAATCAAGAGGGCAAGTACCTTATATATATATATATATATATATATATATATATATATATATATATATATATATATATATATATATATATATAT